>NC_056747.1:194165460-194230460 GCF_019279795.1 Protopterus annectens
GATAAAATAGATATGCAGTAAAACAGAAGTGCATATAACAGTTGAAAATAAGCACTTATCTTTTTCCAATATCACAGCAGAGCAAATGGCAGAAAGCCTATCTCACTGCAGCTTTGAGCAGCTTGAGCAAACAATAACACTGGTTTAAAACACTGGCTATTAAAGGCAGAGAAACAGAAACCAGCCAAATTATCCAATCAAAATAACATAATGTTGCAGGGATGCTTCTAGCTAGATCAAACCAGACTGATTCTCTCTCCCACAAAGAAACAGCTAGGCCTCTGTAGACAAAAGATTTCACTACAAGCTCCAAATGTCACAAAAAGTAACAGATATTCAGCTTTAACAGACAACAAAAAGGAGACTAAAGGTTGCACAGATTAAACAGATATACGGTAAAACTGAAGTGCAGAAAACAGTTGAAAATAAACACTTAACTTTTTCCAGTATCACAGCAGAGCAAATGTCAGAAAGCCTATCTCACTGCAGCTTTGAACACCTTGAGCAAACAAGATATATATTATCTAGAGCATTGTTTCTTTAAATATTTTGCCTTTGAACAGAAGCAAGGCAATCATGTGACTATTCTAGTAACTTTGTAACTGGACTATAAAAAGGCTTATCCTTTCAAATGCTTTTATCTGATGAAGTTTTCTAGTTTTAGAAGTCAGAAGTGCTTATCTTATAAATCTTATTTTAACTTGTATCAATAAAAGCCAGTGGATTTAAATTTTTTAGAGCATCTCTTGGTTGCACCGGTGTTCTGAGCCACACACACCTGGTTTTAGTTTGTTTTTCTGCCTTCCTGGTTTATTTATCACAACCTCTACCCCTTTACCTAACCCTAACCCTACAATAAACACACAGACATAGACACACATAAAAAACCTATCCCCCCATTTGTCCCTGACCCTAACCCTGACTGTATCTCATACATACACACACACACACACACACACACACACACACACACACACACACACACACACACACACACACACATGCACGTGGTTTCACCCCTTCCAATCCTACTTACCTTTCATGATGAAACAGTCCCTCGACATTTTGAACATTTGACTATTCGTACATCTGATATTAAGCACCACCCGTATCACTCAGTGACCAAACTGACATTAATTAAGTTGAGGGAAAACCATACAAACATACACACATGCATAGACACTGACATATATGAAGTATTCATTCATTGTTTAGCACCCACTTTATTCTAGAGTCAGTGGGAAGCATATGTAATGTATACAACACACATACAATTGCACACATGTTTATTTATACTGGTAAGGACAGCTAAAGTTAGGAGAATGCAAACAAGATGAACTCAAAATACTTTACAATATGAAGACTTCAGTACACATATCCATTTTTTAAATAACTTTATTTATTCATCATATGTATGTACAACATGAGCTCACAAACAGATACAATGTAAAGACAAACTTTTCAAAAACACTGCCCATTCTCATGTACATGCAATGTACATATCACCTCCATCTTAATTCCTTTTACTTACATACATTACGTGGTCAAATGCTTTTCAATTCCTACTGACCTACTTACATTCATCATGTAGAAGAACATTGTTTTATAAATAATATTCCATAATACACCATTTATTTTTTATGAAATGTACTTCATTTTGTAATAATCTCATCTTTAATACTTTTATTTCCTTTCCTATATTCAGTACTTCATTTACTTACTGGTTTAATTTTTGATTTCCACTTTTGTGTAATTGCTTTTGTAGCTGCTAGTAACATTAAAATGAGTAAGGCCTTACTGTGCCTCTGCATTTCTAAATCTAAACTCCAACTCAGTAATATCATCTCCTTAATTAATGTAATATGTTCCACCAATGACTCTGATAGGATGTTTTGGAAGGAATCCTTAAACCCAGTTGACTCCACACATTTCAGATTTCCTCTCTCCTCCATTCACATCTCCAACAACTATTTTCCACTTGAGGGAAAATCTTTTGAAGTCTGATTGGAGTATGCAAGTACTTATGTAGAGATTTCCATACAAATATCCTAAATCTTCTGAAATTTGTGGCTTGCCTATTGGCCTTACAAATGTTTTCACATTGTTCTGTTCTTGGGTTATTTGTTGTTCTAATATTCCTTGTTACTCTCTTCAAATCTCTTCTAAGTGATTCCTTTCTTTAATAGCTTTATTGAATTACTACTTAAGACACAGGCACACATACATTAATATAAAAGAAAACAAGTCATATTAACATGTTCCTAATTACAAACATTAAGCATCATGTGTTTTTTGTATAACTACCATCAATCCAGAATTATATAAATTGCTCAATTCCTGCCTTCTTTTAAATCTAACTCCTCCTCCAAAACACTATACTGTATGTTCTGTTCCCACAATTTCCTTTTTCCTATGTAATTTGTCCCAACCTTTTTCTAAAGATCCCAGTTCCAATTGTTTTATCTCTATTACAATATTCAATAGTTTGGATGCAGTTGGTATGGACTTTGATTTTAATTTTCTAGTAATTGCTTTTTAGATAGCCATCAGAATTAAATTTAGCCAGGCTTTACTATTCCCCAGGGAATTTAGATCTTCTATCATAGCTCAAAATATCACTTCCTTAGTTACATCCATTTGCTCACCCAATATTTCTGGCAGAGCACTCTGCAGGAAATTTTTAAAGTCTGCAAATTGAATATACTCCCAAAACATATGTTCCAAGTTACCTCTTTCTTCCCCATCACACCTCCAACATTTGGCATTTACTTGAGGAAAATTTTCTTTTGAGTCTGCTTGTGATATAAAAAATACCTATGCAAACACTTTCAAGCAAAAATACTAAATCTTCTTGACTTTGTTGCATACTTGGAGCCATACACATGTCCTCTCATTGTTTCTATGTGAGTTGCTTTTCCAGTCTCTCTTCCAATCTTTTTTAACCTCCTCTGACTGATTCCTATAGTTATCATATGATATTTTCTATGCTCTACAAATTATCCTTTTTTTAACAGCAGATTCAGTTGCAGATTCAACTAAAAAGTCTATCAGAGCAGGTCATTCACTTAAAATTCCCCTACCCCTTTCTCTTTGCTTGTACTCTGATATCAGTCACTGAGAGGGAAGGTTTTCTCTAGCATGCAGCCCAAATGACTCCTTGACCACTTCCCATTCTACTACCTTTCCCTCTCTAGTTATTTCATCCCAAAACATTGACTACTTTGCTGATTTTCTCCAATAAATTCCAGTCTCCTCTTGCCTATTTTCTGTACCCCTACATGTACTCATCCCTATCGGCCAAATCTCATTTCTCCATTCTTGTATTGGCTTAGTTCTTAGAATATACTCTGCTATATTATGACTATAATATTCTGTATGGTTGTTATTCTCCTTAAGGATCTGCATCCAAAATCCCACTCTCTCTATTTCTTGAACATCCCCTTGCTTCATCATCTCTTCTCACTTTGAATTATAACCTTTTGCTTGTGTTATGTGCCTGTTATCTGTGTAGATCAAAATATTCCTTCAAATCAGTTAAACCTAAACCACTTTGTTCTATTGGAAGGTTCACCTTATCCCATTTAACTCTTGCCCCATTTCCTTCCCAAATAAATTAATTCAATTATTTTCAAGTTGATAAAAATATGCCTGACTCATATACAAGACTAAAGGGACTAACAACATTTTCAGTGCTTGTATTTTACTATCTATATCCATAAATAAGAGTTTCCAGTTTCTCAATTTTTGTATTATGTTTTGTTTAGTAGCTTCCCACATATCCTTATCTGCCATAACAAAAGCCTTTTTAATCCATACTCCTAAATGTTTCATCTTATCATGTTCCCATAAATATGGGTAACACTGAATCAATTTGTGTGTGGGTACATACTTTACAGCTATAACCTTTGTTTTATCTTCATTAATTGAATACCCTGAAAAGACTTGAAACTGTCTCAAAATGGTCCACAACACTGAGATGGCCTTTTCTGGATTTATCAGGTACAAAATAATATCATCTGCAAATAAAATCAACTTTTCTTGATTGCCAGTACAAATTATATCCTTGTATTTCTGAGTCACTTATTCTCTTTGCCAATGGCTGCAAATATAAAGCAAATAACAAAAGGGAAAGAGGACACCTCTGCCGGGTTGCTCTTTTCAAACGCAGTTTATCTGAGAGGAACCATCTGACTCTAATTCTTGCTTGCAATCCTTCATATATCCTTCTAATTAACCTTATTACTGTACCAGGAATGCAAATGCTTCCAATGCCCTACTCATTAAATCCCACCTTACTCTGCTAAATGCCGTTGCTGCATCAAGATCCACCAATAAAGGAGGCATTTCTTACATTCTGCTTCCCTTTGGATCATCATTGTTCTATTAATGTAAAATGTTTGTCCTCCCTCCACAAAACCATACTGATCCATATCTATTAATTTTGAAAACACCTTTGCCATTCTTTTAGCTATTATAGACATAAACACTTTAAGACTGTGGTTTAAAATTGAAACGGATCTATGTGAAGCTGAGTCAGAAGGGTCTTTACCATATTTATGTCAAAAAGCCACCACAGCTTCCTCCCCCTTTTAAAATACTGTTAAACAAAATCTTCCAGATCTTTATCACTTTCTTCTCTCCTAATTCCAAACGTCCACAGGAATACCAGCTATCCTAGTGATTTTCCTTAAGATTGATTATACATAAATGTTTTTATCTAATCACCTCATATCTTAAATTAGCTGTTGATCCTTTTCTACCTCTAACCTTGACATAATTAAGTCTTCCATAGATATGTCCATTTATACTCTATATTGATTTCCAGATTTACCTGCTTTATACAAATTTTCATAAAATTTCTGGAAAATCTCTAAAACACCTACAGGATCTTTGGTTATTTTTCTTTTTATATGTTCCCTAACTTTCAGTGTTTTGTTGCCTAAGTTGCTGTGCTAAAATTTTTATGCTCTGGAGTTGTTATCAAAAAATAGTTGCATAACTGCAATCTTTTTAAACTTATATCATCCAGATACTCCTTTATTTTCTCTTGAGCATTCTGCATTTGTTCTTCCTCTTATTCTGTGAGATTCCTTGTATTCTGCAATACTTTAACCTTTGTCAGCCCCTCAAAGTAATTTATATTACTTCATAACCATATGTTTCTTTTTTATTTCAACCCTATTTGTAAACTCCATTTTCATTTTATCTCAGTTACTAGCTATAACCTTTGAAGATATTTCTATCTTCTCTAATAACGCTCAAATAACTAACTGTCTCAAAATGTTCCACAACACTGAGATGGCCTTTTCTGGATTTATCAGGTACAAAATAATATCATCTGCAAATAAAATCAACTTTTCTTGATTGCCAATACAAATTATATCCTTGTATTTCTGAGTCACTTATTTTCTTTGCCAATGGCTGTAAATATAAAGCAAATAAAAAAGGGAAAGAGGACACCTCTGCTGGGTTGCTCTTTTCAAACGCAGTTTATCTGAGAGGAACCATCTGACTTTAATTCTTGCTTGCAATCCTTCATATATCCTTCTAATTAACCTTATTACTGTACCAGGGAATGCAAATGCTTCCAATGCCCTACTCATTAAATCCCACCTTACTCTGCTAAATACCGTTGCTGCATCAAGATCCACCAATAAAGGAGGCATTTCTTACATTCTGCTTCCCTCTGGATCATCATTGTTCTATTAATGTAAAATGTTTGTCCTCCAGCCACAAAACTATATCGATCCATGTCTATTAATTTTGAAAACACCTTTGCCATTCTTGTAGCTATTATAGATATAAACACTTTAAGACCGTGGTTTAAAATTGAAATGGATCTATATGAAGCTGGGTCAGAAGGGTCTTTACCATATTTAGGTCAAACAGCCACCACAGCTTCCTCCCCCTTTTAAAATACTGTTAAACAAAATCTTCCAGATCTTTATCACTTTTTTCTCTCCTAATTCAAAACTTCCACAGGAATACCAGCTATCCTAGTGATTTTCCTTAAGATTGATTATACATAAATGTTTTTATCTAATCACCTTATATCTTAAATTAGCTGTTGATCCTTTTCTACCTCTAACCTTGGCATAATTAAGTCTTCCATAAATATGTTCATTTATACTCTATATTGATTTCCAGATTTACCTGCTTTATACATATTTTCATAAAATTTCTGGAAAATCTCTAAAACCCCTACAGGATCTTTGGTTATTTTTCTTGTTATATGTTCCCTAACTTTCAGTGTTTTGTTGCCTAAGTTGTTGTGTTAAAAATTTTATGCTTATTTTTAAGTGCCATGACATACATGCAGCTTCGTTTCTCCACCCCCAAATGAAGAATATACTAATGTAGACAGGTAAAAGTGTAAACGCCATGAAACAGCTAATCATACTGTCATGTAAGCATATGCAGTATGTAGCTGATGGAACACAGTCAAGTTTTATCAAAAACTGTACTCCTCGGTGCATGCATATACCAAAGTAATACCCTCCCTTGTGTTTACAACATTGGCTCTCATGCAGTTTCCCCTGCCTACATGGTTACAAACCATGTAGATTCAGGGCTGCCAGCATGGTGAAGATGCAAATGAAGTCAAGACTCATTAGAACTGTTGAATCATAAAAAACAGTAAACATGTATGGATGTTCACTTTCTGTAGGAATTTCCACAGTGTTTGTTGTTCTGCCTCATCCTCTGAATTTTGTTTTAAAATGTGCTGTCTCTGTCTGCTTTAAATAATTTTTTTTATGTCATTGTTTATGTGATGCCAGTATTAGCACACCCGTGGGAAATGGAGAAATGAACGTCAGGTTTTACTGTGCTTGTCATGTAGCTATATTCCTGTGGCAGCATCTGTATAGGTAGGATTAGAGTATAGATGGTCTTGGGTTTGAGTACAGGGTGTGCAACCTTTTCTTCACTTTTTATGCTCCATATTTGTGTGATATCGCAAGAATAGAAGAAAGTGATACAAATTTTGACTGAGCTTACCTTATTTGCATGAAGGTATGTGAAGGTAGGTAGATGAGTGCATAGTGCACTAATTAGCAAGCAGCAAGTGTGTTTAATACATGCTAATTATAGCATGAGCAGATAAATTGTGAATAGTGCACTATGTCCAAATATAATAAAATAATTAAATGTACAAATTAGAGATAATGGTTTGATAGCAGTGTACATTCTGATGCAGTTGGTTGTGTAAAGAATGACTTTGGTTCTTTGCTGCAAAGCTGTTTGTGTGGCAAAGAGGAATAAGACGTCCATCCTGTTTTCTGAAGCTTCATTGATACGAGAGTTCAAATCCCAAACTGTGTAGAAATATCTCATGTGTACTATCATTTTCTAGTGTGTGTATGTCATGCATTGCTCTTGCTTATTTTATGTCTCCCTTTTCTTTTTTTTGTATGTTTCTTGTATTTAATTCCATTTTTTTCATGATGTGCCACGTAGTGTAGACACAAACAAATTTAGGTTTGGCTCTGCTTATGTGGCTTGTGTGAAGCATGGCATTGCAGACACAGAAAAAAAACACGGACCACCTAGTAAGCAGACAGCCAGAAATAAACCGGATACATTCAATTAATGCTTTTGCCCATTGCAAAAACCCGGCTTGGAGTACAGATGTTACTGGGTTCTGCTACTACTAACTGTCAGACATTATCAATGTGGCTCGCATTTGCGCACTGCTTACCTATGCGCAGACTTATCTCACATGTGTGTACATTTAGATAAATATCTCACAAATCTGCTGCTCACTACACTTTGGAACTGTATATATGATGCTTTATTATTGATGTTTATTGTCCATTCCTTTAGTATGACATAAAACTAAATATGGAAACATTGCAAACTAAGGCCCGATATAACTATACGTCATATATTTACAATACATACATGTGTTGGCCCCCCAAAAAGTAATACAACCCTGGGGTCTCAGTACTTTTTCCACACATATATCACTCACACTACAAAGTGTAGTATATAATGTTATGTGCTCTCTCATGGACAGGGCCAGTTGGTGGTGCTCAAAATCTTACTCTGCTAAACCCAAACATCCAACTATGCTCAATAAGGGTACTTTGTTGTTACATGGGTATGATTATAAACAGACTAGTGGTATTAGGCTAGTAGCCTCATATGATGCTATGAAGCTATGTGCCTATGCAGACCTCTCAAGCCATTGCTCCTCATGTGGCATGCTGATGACATATACTATAACTTCACCTGCTCTCTTGTATAAATAAGACTTGTGTTGTGGTGATTGCATTAAGTACTGTGTTCTGTAGTCTGTGCACTAAGGTAGAGGTTCTGTTCTCAGTTCAGCAGACTCTGTGTGTGTGTGTGTTTGTGTGTGTGTGTGTGTGTGTGTGTGTGTGTGTGTGTGTGTGTGTGTGTGTGTGTGTGTGTGTGTGTGTGTGTGTGTGCGTCTAGGCAGCAGAATATACATGGTAGCCTACAGTTATATCTGCAATGACATGGATGGCCACTTTTTTGATAGTTGCTCATCCCTGCACATTCATTTCATACAGGCCTCCCAATATCTTGTCTCTCACATGGCCTGCTAATGTCATCTACTATAAATTCACCTGCACTTCAGTATAAGTCAGGCTTGTGTCATGGTGCTTGCGTTAAGTACTGTGTTCTGTAGTCTGTGCACTTAGATTGGTAGAGATTTTTGTTCTCATTTCAGTTGAGTGTGTGTGTGTCTGTCTGTGTGTGTGTGTGTGTGTGTGTGTGTGTGTGTGTGTGTGTGTGTGTGTGTGTGTGTGTGTGTATCTTCAAGCAGCAGAGTATACGTGGTATCCTACAGTTACACATCTCCAATGGCATGGATGGCCAGTTTTTTATATGTGCTCATCCCTACACATCATTTTCATACAGGCCTCCTAACCTCTTGTCTCTCACATGGCCTGCTGATGTTATCTACTATAAATTCACCTGCACTCCTCTGTAAGTCAGACTTGAGTCATGGCACTTGTGTTAAGTACTGTGTGCTGTAGTCTGTACACTGGGATAGGTAGTTGTTCTATTCTCACTACAGTCAACTTGGTGTGTGTGTGGGGGGTGTGCAGGTGTGTGTGTGTGTGTGTGTGTGTGTGTGTGTGTGTGTGTGTGTGTGTGTGTGTGTTTGTGTGTGTTTAAGACAGCTGTTACTTGACATTACAGAGAGCATTTTACAACAGCATGTGGGGCACTCTTATCTAGTCCTCAACAGACTCATTGCTGATGTAATTAGCTATATGATAGTTTTGTATATGCCATAATACCACCAGGGCATGGTCAGACAGTGGGTTGGAGGCCAGGTAGGTGTGACCTCATCGTATACCAGACAGATTACAGTGACATGCCTTTTAATCTATCCACATACATCATGGCATGGTTTGTAGTGTCTATGTTATGTTGATGAGAAAGACCTGTGGTCTCTCCAGGCACACTTTCTAGATGTAAGCTGACCCACCCAGTGGAAGTAAGGCAGCCTGCAATGCTGTTGTGATTAATTCCTCCCAAACAGTACTCACTCACAGATGCAATCCATTACTAATCTGCAACATATGAAAGGGCAACCCTGTAGCTAGGCAAGCTGATGCTAGTTCTATATGTTTGAGAACAAGCATATTCTTCACTATATCTCTCCACAAGAGAACTGATTCTCACAAGGTATGCGTTCATTTTATCACCTACATACTGCATATGCTAGAATGTATTTAACAATAATGTGAAGCAAAGGCTTTTACACTGTTATCTATATGCATTACTTAGAAGTGTATTGATGTCATGGCCATGTTTGTCCAGCCATTTCAGAGCTAGACATGACTGGCAAGACATTAAAATAAATGGAAATGACTGCTTTGTGAGAAATATATAGAAATGTTTCAGGGACAGGTCTTTTGACAGCATTTGTAGGATTTCCAAGATATTTTGTTAGCCAAAAGGGTCATTTGCCTGTTTTCTTGTGGGGGCAGAGCTAAAGTGAGTTACTGTTATGGCACTAACAGGGATATCTTGCTTTTGTTACTCTTCTTGTTTTGCATACTGTCTGTTGTTAGTATCTCACATTCGTAATTTACCAGTGGGTAATATTGATTGGTTGTCTTTTCTGTTGTACATGTGAACAATATTTTGTAGATTTGTGATACTTATCTGTATTTTATGTCTGTTTCATTTTAAGCCACCTGCAATCATGATATCGAGACATGTGAATCCACATGTACGTCCCTTCACAGATGCCGAAAACAATGTAATAACTGAGGTTTTTTGGCAACATGGTGCCTTCCTCCTCTAAAGGGTAAGGCAATATATGGGCCTTAGGCTTGTATTATGGCAACAAATTGTTGCCAATGTGAATGGTGTGGGCAGTCACAGCCAAACTTGTGAACAGTTGCACCACAGGGCCAATAAGATGATTGTTGCTGCAAGAAGGTGAGCAACTGCACTAGGCCGTGACCTCTTGGTTACAGGTGGAGACCCTTCTAGGGAACCATCACTGACCCCAATGAGCTATTCCTAGCAGATCTATTGAACACAGTCATCTCCTAGGACACTGCCATACCACAAGTGTTGGATGGGGGAGCCACTGTTTCATCTCAGGAGGAGCCTCCAGGTAGGCCTTGTTATCTGAACAGTTGAATACTGATGTATAGTTAAAGAATTTAAAGGAATAAGTTACATCTGTGTCACATGTATTTATTTGCTTGGTGGGGGATTGAAGATTGCTACAGATATAAGCTTAGCTTGGAGTTGTCAGCCACATGTTTAAACAATTGTTTACTGCAACTATAAAGGGAGAAATGTATTAACCTCTGTGTTACTGTTGATTGTGATGTTGTTGCTCTTACCTCTTGCTTAACTTCTTTCAGGACCATCAGGCCTCCAGCAACATAAACCTTCTGCAGTTGGTAATCCAATTACTTTGATGTCAGTACTACTGATCAATTTAAACAAGCATTGTAGTGTGTGATATTAATCTCAGGTGTGTTTTGTGTATTGTAGGACTGTCTGTAATAGTAGCAGCAGTATTACTTTGTTAGCATATATTGCACTATAGTAGTGCAAATATTAATGTACTCCTGTGTTTCTTGCTTTTATCACAGGTGAGATGGACAATGGAACTGTGAGACCTGTGCCACCTGATGTCAGTGTCTCATCAGACTCTGATGATGATGGTGGCCAACCTGAGGCACATTTAGGGGGTGCAGAGGTTGAATATGACACAGAGGTTGACATACTTCCATTCCCTGCATACATACTGCACACAGCCAGTAGGCCTATGCCTACCCAGTCCACTCAGCTGATAGATATTGGACAGGTGGAGGACGAGGACATTGACCAGGGAAGTGTGGCTACTGTGGCTTCAGTGCCCATTGAGTCTGGCTGTAGCCAAAGTCTGGGTGAGGAGCTATGCAGGAGGATTGAGAGGAGTGCTTAGAGGGGGCCTGCTTTCCCTCCTCCATCTAGTACAGGGGTCACTTTCCGTGCCACTCTGTGTATGTCTAGGGCCATCATGGAGCACAGGCATACACAGAGTGGCACGGAAAGTGCCACTCTGTGTATGTCTAGGGCCATCATGGAGCACAGGCATGTTTCCATAGGTGCTCCAGACAAATGCTTAGGGTTGTGGATGTGGCTCAGTCTGGCATGCATGACTGCCTCCACCATGTTGCTGATTCACTGGATTGGATGAATGACATGTTGGAATGAGTGGTGTCTGTCATGGAATGAGCAGTGTCTGTGATAAAAAGTTTGCTGGGAGGGGAATATCATCCTCATGGGAGTAGGTCAGCCACAACATTTGCTGACAGCCAACATGGCCGTGCTCGGTCATGCTCCCGTAGTGGCAGTACTTCCACTGTTCCATCAGTGAGTGTGTGTCCACACCCAGACATGGCAGGCCATGGCATCATGATCCTGGGCATTCCCATGAAGGGAGCTCATCAAGCAGACAGCAGTCACATTCGGATCTATATTAGAAGACCAAATGTTTAGGTGATTGAACACCTAAACATCAATCTTCTAATATCAAAAGCAAAAAAATGGCGAACGGCCAATTTAACCCCGGGAAAGATTTCCCTTGGCCGTACGCCGGAGTTTGCTATTTCCCTACTGTTGAGAGATCTTGGAGTTGGTATATTTAGTTAGGAGGGTGTGGGGGCACAGCCCCCCATGTCAGGGGTGTGGGGGGCAAATCCCCCCACTTAATTTAGATGTAAAGTAATGTTTTTTGTGTTATGGCTGAGGGATGTGTTTCCCCGGGACATTTAACATTGTGCGGTTTGATATTAGAAGAATTGATGTTTAGGTGTTCGATCACCTAAACATTCATTCTAATGTAGACCTTCACATTCAGTTAGCACCACTGCATCTGAGCATGGTCCTGTTCATCAATGTGCCAGTGCAACTCCTGTCTGAGGCAGTCCTTGTGGTTGGGGATGACAACAATGACCTGACATCTCTAGCATGCATGTCTCACACCTGTCCAACATACCACAATGTAGAGCTAGCACCAAACTTGGCTGTGTTCACACACACACTCACACACCAATTTCACCTGGAGGACCCCTACAGACATGCACACAACAGTTACTTATTTTGTCTCACTGCTCATTTTTATTTTGTTCAGCTGTCTCCCTTCTTCCCCTTCATACTCACATACACATTCACCAACCTCTTGTGTCAGCCTACTCATCCTGTCCCCCAACACAACACCCTGTGCAAGTGATAACTGTGCCATATTCCTGTGTTCTACCTTTCTGATTCAGGGATAGAAATTCAACATTTGATGCTCAGGGGGCATAGCTAACATCGCTTACTATATCTGCATTGGTGTTGTAGAAATGTTTATTGTACCTGTGACTTATATTGCCTTTAGAAATTTAGAGAGTTGATAGCATACACATGTCACAGTTTTATACTGAATGCTGTTGTAGGGGTTAAGAAGTCAGAAACTGCATTGTGTATCATTACTTTGTAGCTTCTCTCTTTAATGACTGCCACATATCACCCCGTGCAACTGATGATACCCGGGCCATATCCCCATTCTTTTATATTTTAGATTCAGGGAGACAAAGGCTTTCTCTCTGATAGTCACTGTGAGCAGCTAACTTACTGCTTAGTATATCTGCATTTGGGGTGTTTATCTGGTCATTGTACATTTAACTTATATTGGCCTTGGACAGTTTCACAGTTGATAGCATCAAAAAGTCACAATGTTACAGTGGATGCTCTTGTAAGGGTTGTGAAGTAAAACACTGCAATGTGAATCATTACTTTCATTTTTCTTTCCATTTCCTTAGTGTTCTTCATTTAAAGGTCTTACTTGTTGCCACTGTTTGCATTTGTGTCAGAGGGAGAACCACCAGCTGATGTGGGTTTAGGCAGACATAGGCATGCTCAGTATGCCCCTTGCATTGACTAAAGACAATGTATAGAACACTCATTTGTGTCTCTGTCTATCTGCAGTTAGCTGTCTGAAGTGTGAAAAAGTGTAGCCATCTGGGCTCATTGAAAGTTGTTAGACTGCTTTGAAATTCCTGTGTTAATGTTAGCCTGGGGGGTTCTGCTTGCATTAAAATCTGTGTTGGTTACATTTCTAGTAATCATTTTAATCGGAGTTGCTAGCTACTGAGACTTGTCTGCATATATCAACTGGACACAAGCTGATTTAATTATACTTTTCTCTGCACTTATTTAAGATTTGATTCAGTAAATATTGTGTGTACTTGATTCAGTAAATATTGTGTGTCTCTGTCTATCTGCAGTTAGCTGCCTGAAGTGTGAAAAAGTGTAGCCATCTGGGCTCATTGAAAGTTGTTGGACTGCTTTGAAATTCCTGTGTTAGTGTTAGCCTGGGGGGTTCTGCTTGCATTAAAATCTGTGTTGGTTACATTTCTAGTAATCATTTTAATCGGAGTTGCTAGCTACTGAGACTTGTCTGCACATATCAACTGGACACAAGCCGATTTAATTATACTTTTCTCTGCACTTATTTAAGATTTGATTCAGTAAATATTGTGTGTATTTGATTCAGTAAATATTGTGTGTCTCTGTCTATCTGCAGTTAGCTGCCTGAAGTGTGAAAAAGTGTAGCCATCTGGGCTCATTGAAAGTTGTTAGACTGTTTTGAAAGTCCTGTGTTAGTGTTAGCCTGGGGGGTTCTGCTTGCATTAAAATCTGTGTTGGCTACATTTCTAGTAATCATTTTAATCGGAGTTGCTAGCTACTGAGACTTGTCTGCATATATCAACTGGACACAAACTGATTTAAATAAACTTTTCTCTGCACTTATTTAAGATTTGATTCAGTAAATATTGTGTGTCTTTGATTCAGTACATATTGTGTGTCTCTGTCTATCTGCAGTTAGCTGTCTGAAGTGCAAAAAATATAGCCATCTGGGCTCACTGAAAGTTGTTAGACTGCTTTGAAATTCCTGTGTTAGTGTTAGCCTGGGGGGTTCTGCTTGCATTAAAATATGTGTTAGTTACATTTCTAGTAATCATTTTAATTGGAGTTGCTGGCTACTGAGACGTGTCTGCATATATCAACTGGACACAAGCTGATTTAATTATACTTTTCTCTGCACTTATTTAAGATTTGATTCAGTAAATATTGTGTGTATTTGATTCAGTAAATATTGTGTGTCTCTGTCTATCTGCAGTTAGCTGCCTGAAGTGCGAAAATGTGTAGCCATCTGGGCTCATTGAAAGTTGTTAGACTGCTTTGAAATTCCTGTGTTAGTGTTAGCCTGGGGGGTTCTGCTTACATTAAAATCTGTGTTAGCTACATTTCTAGTAATCATTTTAATCAGAGTTGCTGGCTACTGAGACTTGTCTGCATATATCAACTGGACACAAGCTGATTTAATTATACTTTCCTCTGCACTTATTTAAGATTTGATTCAGTAAATATTGTGTGTATTTGATTCAGTAAATATTGTGTGTCTCTGTCTATCTGCAGTTAGCTGCCTGAAGTGTGAAAAAGTGTAGCCATCTGGGCTCATTGAAAGTTGTTAGACTTCTTTGAAATTCCTGTGTTAGTGTTAGCCTGGGGGGTTTTGCTTGCATTAAAATCTGTGTTGGTTACATTTCTTGTAATCATTTTAATCGGAGTTGCTGGCTACTGAGACTTGTCTGCATATATCAACTGGACACAAGCTGATTTAAGTATACTTTTCTCTGCACTTATTTAAGATTTGTTTCAGTAAATATTGTGTGTCTTTGATTTAGTAAATATTGTGTGTCTCTGTCTAGCTGCAGTTATTTCCCCACCCCCCCTGCCTGTTTCCTGTTGTGGTGTTAATCTTGTTGGCTTTGGAATTGCCCGCCCCTGCTGTAAATCTGTTTTTGCACTCTCCATCTGGACCCATCTCATTTGCTCACTCAACTGAGTATAGTGAGATCATATTTTGATTTTAGATACTCCTACCAGTCCCATCCCCTCTACTGTGTACAGAGAGAGCACTTGGGAAGGACATTCCCCTATAGTATCTTAACATGTTTGGTTTCCTCCCTCTACAAAAAAAAATCCACTTCATCTGCTTTACTGTATTTGTGTTTCGTCCTACTTTATTACCTTATTTTGCTTTTGCCTCTTCTTAAAAGTACTCAATTGAATTTATTCTGCTGCCTTTATTACTGCTTGTTAGTAGCCTGATTAAATTGTAACTGTTATTCTAAGGCCTTTGGTTTAAGCACTTGGACTTCAAACAGTTGTTTTACATTGAGAAGGTTTGTGGTCTGCACTGTTGTGGCAGGACAGATAGCGTACATCCTTCTAAGTTGGGATCTGCTGATTGAAGGCTCAATGTCTGTTATTCTAAAAGTGCATTAGTTCTGGGTTAAGCACTTGGGCTTCAGGCCAGTTATTTTACATTAAGAAGGTTTGTGGTCTGCACTCTTGTGAGAGGAGAGGCTGGATTCTGTCCTTCTGAGCTGGGAATTTCTGGTTAAAGGCTTATTGCGCATGCTTACTTGAACTGTTTCTTTATGAAATCAGTACGCCTTGTTTGCTGTAGCATAGACTAGATTCAGGCCTGCTGGATCTAGCTTTGTTTGTATAACTTGTGCACTGATCCAGGCCGACTTTTTTGGAGAAGGTTTCTCTGCACCCTAGTGGCAGGGGTCTGCAGTTAGAACTTGTCTGATTGAAGACTGTTGGAACAGGGCTCAGTTTTGAGTTTTTTAACTGGTTAATTGGGTAAAGTGTTGTTTTGATTGTATCTGCTCCATTTTCTGAAAAAAAAAAAAATATATATATATATATATATATATATATATATATATATATATATATACTTGTTTCCCACCTTTCTGAACTAGTATAGTCCAGTTTTCAGGTCACTTTCTGTGTTGCCCATACCTTACTTGGAGAGAAGGAAGTTTCATTGTTCACCTGTGAGAGAGGGAGCTTTGAGCAGCCTATCTGTTCCTGGAGGAGTGGTTTCAGCCCAGAAGTTAGTAGTTTATTGACCATTTTGGGCTAATTTCTATCTCTTTCACTTCCCTGCTATAAAAACCACATTTGCACAGTTTTTGCACATGTTTTCTGCTCAGCAAGTGCCTTCCAGGTGTTCTGCAGAGTCTACAACAGCAGAAAGACCAAAGAGAGACTTTGGAGTGATTAAGTATCATTTTTCTACTTTTCTTGCTGTCTTAACTAATTTCGCCAAAAACACAAGTTTTTTTAGTGTTTCTCTGATTTAAAATGTTTGTTATTGCTACATATTGTACTTATTTGCTGCCTGTACTTGAATTAAGCGATTTTTGTGTTTAAATAATCTGTTTAACTGTTGTAGGCTACACACTAAAGTGTGATAGCCTTTTCTGTGCATTTAAAGTGTTGTTTTGATTGTATCTGCTCTATTTTCTGAAAAAAAAAAAAAAAAAAACGCAAAAAAATACTTGCTTCCTGCGTTTCTGAACTAGTATAGTCCAGTTTTCAGGTTATTGCTGAATCCAGGGCTGTGTTACAAGTTTCTGTGTTGCCCATACCTTACTTGGATAGAAGGAAGTTTCTCTGTTCACCTGTGAGAGAGGGGAGCTTTGAGCAGAATATCTCTCCTTGGAGGAGTGGCTTCAGCCCAGAAGTTAGTAGTTTATTGACCATTTTGGGCTAATTTTGATTGCATCTGCTCTATTTTCTGAAATATATATATATATACTTGTTTCCCACATTTCTGAACTAGTATAGTCCAGTTTTCAGGTTATTGCTGAATCCAGGGCTGTGTTACAAGTTTCTGTGTTGCCCATACCTTACTTGGACAGAAGGAAATTTCTCTGTTCACCTGTGAGAGATGGGAGCTTTGGGCAGCCTATCTGTCCCTGGAGGAGTGGTTTCAGCCCAGAAGTTAGTAGTTTATTGTACATTTTGGGCTAATGTTGATTGTATCTGCTCTATTTTCTGAAAAAAAAAAATAAAAAAAAAAAATATATATATATATATATATATACTTTTTCCCACCTTTCTGAACTAGTATAGTCCAGTTTTCAGGTTATTGCTGAATCCAGGGCTGTGTTACAAGTTTCTGTGTTGCCCATATCTTACTTGTATAGAAGGAAGCTTCTCTGTTCACCTGTGAGAGAGGGGAGCTTTGAGCAGCCTATCTGTCCTTGGAGGAGTGGTTTCAGCCCAGAAGTTAGTAGTTTATCAGCCATTTTGGGCTAATTTCTATCTCTTTCACTTCCCTGCTATAAAAAACGCATTTTAGCAGTTTTGAGCACTGGGCAGTTTCGGTTAGCTAGAGTTAAACTATTCTCGGCTCCACAAAGTCTACTCTTCAATTTTTCCCTTGGAACTAGACAAACCTTCAACTTTAGCACTCAACCACTCATTTCACAGTCAAGCACTTGCTTAAAACTCATAGCAAGCACTAATTAACCCTAGCACTAGACCCCCCCTTAACTGTCCAGAAGGACAAGGCTCTCTATTTGTCCCTACCAGCCAATCAGAAAAACAGCTTACTCTACCTATTCAGGCATGTCCAAAGGGCAGTTTCCAGTGTACTCTCCAGTTCAACTGATGAATCTGGGCATTTTGAAGCAATGTTACAACTGCCTCATATACACAGATAACCCTCTCCTCCTACCACCAAACACTAATATATGAGAGAGATGCAATTATACAGCCAAATTGGAGGCAAAGCTCTCTCAACCCAAGACTGGAACTGACAGTCAAGAGGAGAAGGGTAATACTTGCAACACACCACCAGTCTCACATAGACCTAATAAACCAACACCGGCAAATAACACACATGAATATATGAAAACATACTCGGAGGCTCTAAATAAAAATCTTCAAAACCAACAGAGACCTCCAAAGCAGACATCTAAGCAACCTACACACCCCATCACCAACCATGAAACACATACTTCACATAATCAGTGTGCCATGCAACCACAGCCCTTAAGGCAAAATAACATACCCAACACACTAGTAATAGGTGACTCTATAGTCAGGCACACTGATGTCCCACTAACTAGGCTGGACAAGGAGAAGGTTACAGTTAGCTGCCTGTTGGGCGCCAGGATCCACCACATAACACAAGCACTCAGGTCACTCCAGAACAAGTACAAATATGACTCTGTCATTGTCCATGTTGGTGTGAATTACCTCAGACGTACCTCCCTGGACTACATGAAAACAGACATGGAAGAGCACTCTGATCATGTAGCCCAGGCCGGTATGACCCTGACAGTGAGTAGCATCCTGCCCTCATCAAGAATGATGCCACAGTATAAAGAAAAAATGATCAATTTCAACAACTGGCTAAGTTTCTGGTGTCATTCAAAGGGGATCCAGTATCTGTCTGCCTGGGATGACATGTTCGACAAGCCACGTTGCTTTGCAAGACATGGCTTGCACCTGTCACCCTTAGGCTTTCAAATACTGGCCAAGGCTCTTGCCGCCCCCATAGTGCCTTTTTTAAGCAAGGCTCAAAAGACAAACCCACCACCATAAATAGCACAAGTAACCAAAAACTGAGGGTAATGCTACTCAATGCCAGAAGTCTAAACCTCAAAATGCATGGACTCGAGGCACTCCTCAGTATGTAGAACATCGACATCTGTGCAGTAACAGAAACCTGGTTTAAGGCTCCTAAGAGCACCCCAGCACTACTAGGCTATAACTCATACCATACCTTTCAGCCACAGAACCAGGACTGAAACACAAAAGGCGGGGGTGTATCCATATTCATCAAGGATACCCACAACTCCAGGTTAGTGGCGCAGCACAATGCATCAGAGATCATCCATGTGCAACTAACAATGGGCAAAACTGCAATCCAAATTGTAGCTTGCTACAGATCACCCACCATGACCCAGGACCCCCATTTCGCATTTCTGGAGACACTGGGAAATTTAAATGTCATGCCTGTAAAGTTTGTAATTTGATTATGGAATCTAGTAGATTTAATGTGAACAACTTTGAGTTTAAATTGAAATATAGAAATAACTGTAACTCTAAAATGGTTGTATATTTAGCTGTATGTCAGAATTGCCCAGCCTACTATGTGGGGAAGACTGAACATAAATTGAGGGAGCGTATTTACGAGCATCAGTACGCCATTAAGAAACAGAAATTAACCAACGCCCTCGCTAAACTCGTAGTCGAGTTTCCATCTCACCAATTTAAATTCATTGCCATTGACCAGTTAGCTGTGGACAGTAGAGGTGGCCCTGCTTCTCTGAAGTTGTTGGCAATTGAACTACATTGGCAGATAAGGTTGGAAGCTTATCATTCCCCTGGTCTCAACGAAGCATGTTCTATTTCTTGCTTGCTGAGCCTTAACAGTCTTAAAAGGTAGACGTGGGCAGCTGTCTTTCTTTTTAAATATTACAACTGGAGTATGTTATGAATGTTTATTTTTTAGGTTCCATAGCTACACTTGTTACAATTATGGTGTTTCCCATTATGTTTTGGGATGTTACAGCTGTGGTATGCCCAGTGTGAACTGGTTTTATGCCTAGTGCGAACACGTTGTATTTAACACACTAGTTGGGATCTGTGTTCGCTTTTCCACAGGGTCAGCTTTTATGTTTGCTATACGTTTTGTTTAGCTAACATGCATTTTAGTACAGAACATAGTTTTGTATTTTTATCAGATATTTTTTATTATGTTCAACCTTATTTCATGACCATATGTAATGCAAGTTAGTTAATTTGTGATTAACTATACGTTAATTTCCAATTTTTAGTTCAGTATATGTGCATTTAATGGCTTAAGGCTGACTGATTTCTTTAAATTCAATGGTCTTCGCCTTTAAGATTTTTCTTAATTTAACAATTAACTACACAGCTGTGGACTATTTGTCTGTTTTAAAAGAAGGAGGTTGGTTTACTAACTGTATTCTGAAGAAGTCTGCTTAAGAAGCAGACGAAAAGCGCTTCAAGGAATATTTAATAAATCTGTGGTTCTATTTTAGTTACCCGTTTTAGCCTGGTGTTTTTTGAATGGTCACCGACCTGTCTCTACAGTGATTTTAACCTTTGCTGGATTCTCACAACCGTTTCAGTGGTTTGTTTTTAATAGGTACACTGGGAAATATGAAGGTCCTACCAAACACCCTAATACTGGGTGATTTCAATTACCCAAACATAAACTGGGAGAACTACTCAAGTACTAACTCCCTTGCCCAACGCTTCCTAGAATTTATAAACTCGAATGCCCTGGATCAACTGGTCAACACCCCCACCAGAGGGAACAACATATTGGACCTGGTCATCACCAACATGGGCGACTGGTGTTCCACACCAGAGGTCAACTCCTCGCTGGTTAGATCAGACCATAGACTAATCACTCTGGATATCCACATTCCACCCTCACCCCCAATCAAGGAAACCACCATGAAAAACTTTTCAAAAGCAAACTTCACATTACTTAAGACCAAATTCACAGCCCCCATGCTAAAGGATAATGCTGTCCAAGCTGCTGAAACTTTTACAAAGGCACTCTATGGGCATCTGCAGGAATGCATGGTTTGTGCTGTCCCAAGTAAAACCAAGACTCACTCCTCCAAGAAAAGGTAGCCAGTCTGGTGGACCCCTGCCATAAACAAGATATACAACAGAAGGAGGAAACTAGTACAGAAAAGAGTAAAATCCCAAGAAGGAAAGACATCCCTGATCAGTATCAGCAAGAAACTACGATCCCTCATTAAATCATCCAAGGCTAGTTTTGAAAGTAAAATTGCCAATGACTCCAAAGATAACCACAAAGTGTTCTTTAGCTATGTCAAGAACCTAAGTTTAAACTCTCAGATCTGCTCTGAGTTAGTGCAGAATGGCACAAAATACACTGAACTGACTGATATTGCCAACATTCTGGCAGACAGGTTTAGTGCAAACTTCACCCCCCTCTCACCCCTAAAGGGGCCCATAACCATACCAGAAGAATGTAGGGCCCCATCAATCACCGACACACAGGTTAAAACAGCCCTATCCAAAGCCAAAAACACAGCTTCAATGGGAGCGGACGGTGTCCCAGGCTGTGTCTTACAAGAGCTCCAAAATTAACTAACCCCTCACCTAAACACACTGTTCAAACTCAGCCTCTCTACAGGCTATGTACCCACAGGGTGGTGCACAGCAACAGTTATCCCACTCCACAAAGGTCGAGCCACAACGGACCCCAGGAACTATCGCCCTATAAGCCTGACTAGGTTGGTCTGCAAGGCTATAGAGCGCATCATCATGGAACTCATTAACAGAGACATTGGGAACCTGCAAACCTTGGACCCTACCCAGTTTGGCTTTATTAAGAGCAGATCATGCCTCCTAAACCTGGTGGACTTCTTTGAGACAGTTACCAAGGCATTAGACGAGGGAAAGGAGGTCCACACAGCCTACCTAGACCTCGCAAAGGCTTTTGACACCATTCCCCATTCTAGTATTATAGACAAGCTCACCAGCTTGAACATAAACCCCTACGTCACGAGATGGGTTGCCAACTGGCTCATGGATAGAACCCACATGGTGAGAGTTGCAGGCTCTATGTCTGAATCTAAACTGGTTACAAGTGATGTCCCCCAGGGCTCAGTCCTAGGACCCCTCCTGTTTGGTATATACTTCTCAGAGGTACAGGCAAGCATAGGTGGACTATGGCTGACCAAGTTCACAGATGACTGCAAACTAGGGGCCATAATTGATTCTTTGGCTGATATAGACACCCTCCAGAAGGGTCTCACTGAGACAGATACCTGGTGTCAAAATCATGGCCTCAAGCTAAATGCCAAAAAGTGCATAGTCATCCCCTTTGGAAAAAATAAAGTACCCATGAACTACCACATAGGTGGTAGTCCCCTAAATACAGAAAATGTAACAAGGGATCTGGGGACCCAAGTAGATAGTAATCTCTCCTTTGATAATCATATTGCCAAGGTGGTTAGAAAATCCTTCTATGTGGCCCACCTAATTACAAAAGGGTTCGCATCTAGAACAAAAGAGGTTATTTTGCCTCTCTACTCATCACTCATTAGACCCATCATAGAATACAACACCCCATTTGGGATGTACCTTACAAGACACCTGCAACAGCTGGAAAGACCACAAAAGTACCTCACCAAGAGGATTATTGGCCTCAAACAGATGCCCTATGCAGCCCGACTCAAGAAACTCCGGCTGTACTCCGTTGCATACCACTTACTCAAAGGTGATCTCTGCCTGACATACAAGGCCATGTCCAACCCAGAATTGATGAACATGCTCCACCTAAAAAAAAAAACAAATCCCAGAGAGCCACACGCTCTAGAGATATAAACCTCACCACAACGATAAATAGGACATGCTGGAGGGCTTGATTCCTGTCCCAGAGACTCCCCATACTTTGGAACAGGATTCCAATATACATCAGGCATATGGGAGACTGGGTTTATCTATTTTGAGCAGTGTTTTATTTTCTTATCTTAGAAGTCTGTTAGGGTGGTACAAGGACAGTAAGGAGGAAAGAGAAGGGCACGCTGTGGGTTTATATATAATTTTATGTGCTTTAGTTAACTGTAGGTAGTTGAGCTAGAGTGGTAGTTCTAGCCAGTTTAGTTGCTGTAAAGAGGAACAGTGGTATGCTGAGAATATTACATTTGTTGCAGATTTGGCAACCTTATTGTAACATGAGTCAAGTTTGGTTTTTAGACAGGACTGAATATTGGTGAGGATAGGGGCATCATACAGTAGGGATGGTAGTAGAAAGGTTGAAGCTAGAGTCTTTTTTGCAGTGAGGTTAAGGTAATGGCTGTGTCTATAAAGGGTGCCCAGTTTCTGATGTCTTTTTTTGATGTTGCTGTGGATATGTAGGCCAAATGTTAGGTTTTCATCAATGATAACACCTAACGGTTTGGTGCTAGAGACAACTTCAGTGATAGTATTATTCTGGGGATAGACTGAGAATTCATTCTTATTGAGGGGGTTAGTTTCTTTGGTAGTGAATAGGGTGAGTTTAGTCTTACTGGGGTTGTGAGTAAGATGATTATTTTACATCCAGGTTTCAGTGGATGAAAAGGCTTGTTGGGTTAGTAGTTTTAACTCAGAAGAGGATTTGGCACTGCAGATGATTGTAGAATCATCTGCATATTGGATCATGGTGCCTTGAGTAAGGGAGTTATGGAAGTTATTAATAAATATATTAAATAGAAGTGGCCCAATATGGATCCTTAGGGTACTCCTGTGGTAATGTTGAGGAAAGGAGAACAGGATTGCTGCCATTTTGTTGACTGATGTCTACCAGAGAGATAGTTTGAGAACCATTTTAGGGTTGGGATGTGATAGTGAGATTACTGAGTTTGGTGAGTAGAAGAGGATGGGATATAGCAGCAAAGGCTTTTGAGGGGTCGAGGAAGAGTGAAGAGATGATGAAGCCTGCATCACATGGCCGATTTACAGTATCCATAAAGGAGATGAGAGCTGTGTTCATGCTATGGCCTGGCTTAAAGCTGTGTTGAGTAGGGGGGAGAAGTTGGTTATTGACTAAATGGTTAAGATGTTGAGTGTGGATACATTTTTCTAATATTTTAGAGATGGGGAAAGAATAGTAATAGGTTGGAAGTTGGAGATGTCCGAGTTATTGCCAACTTTGTGGAGTGGAAGAATGCATGTTTTCTTCCAGATATTTGGTATACGGGATTCTTGGATATATCTATTGAGGAGTATACTGATGGGGTAAGTGAAGGAGCTTGCAGATAGTTTTAGGAATTCAGCAGGTAAGTTATCAGGAGCATTGGGGCAAGGTTTGAATTTTTGAAGGAGTTTTTTTTTTATAGTGTATGTGGGAATAGGAGAGAGAAAAATTAGGTAGAGAGGAAGGTGTAGAATGTGTTGATGGCTGGTCAGGTGGGTTGGGATTAGAAGGTGGGAAGGTGGTGGCCAACTTACCTATAGTGTTGATGAAGTATGAAATAAAGAGTGAGGCTAACTCGGAGGGTGTTTTGACAGGCAATGATTATTGTTTGAGCCTGGGTGAAGTAGGGAATTGATTGCATTTATGGGATAAGTCCTGAACCTGGAGTGTATGGTTTAATAATATCATGGCATATCCTTGTATTTCATCACTTTGTACATTAAGCAAGTAAAAAGTGGGAGATTTGTACAGAAATTCCTTTAACATGTGACGGCAGAGACATTTGACTTATATGTGTCCATTAGAAAGTAGTAGGTCTCAGGCATCAAATATTTATACAGTCATACCTCTGAGGAATACTGATGATCACTGCATGCCCTCAGTTTAGCACCATATGTTTGTAATGGGAACTCATTATAGAGAGAAGTTAGAAAGTAATGAGACACATTACAGTTTCTGACTTCACACCCCTCACAAGATCAAACAGGCAGGATGCAAAACAAGGAGAGTAACAAGAGCAACATATCCTTGTTTGTGCCATAACTGTAGCTCAGATTGGTCACTCCCCAACAAAAGAACAGTGTACCCATGCATGTGCCATAACAGGGACTCAACCCTTTATTCCCTCCAAAAAAAGAGCAGTCTACACTTGTTTGTGCCATCCAACCTGCCCTTCATTTGATGGCAACTGCATATCACAGCATTCCCAATTAATATCCTCACACATTTTAAGGTAAATTATATAGACTGGCTTAAACACTGCATGTCTCTGAGTACTGGTCAAATAACTGATAAATGACAAAGAAACATAGAAAGATAAGACAGAGATGTATATTTGTGAGCAATAATCATAACAGGTTGTGTGATCATTAAGTGCACTACATCCAAATATATCACATATAATAAATGTACAAATAGTTTATGCCTTGATGTCAGTGTACATTCAGTTGAACTTGGTTATAAGAGGAATTACTTCATGTCTTTGCTGCAAAGATGTTTGTGTGACAAAGATGGATAAGGCACCCATCCTTTTTCCTGAGGGTGGATTGGAATGACAGTTGAAATCCAGACCTATGTAGACATATCTCATGTGTACTAACATTTTCTACTGTGTATGTTATAGATTTATTTTCCTTGATTCAACTATTTCTCACTTTTTTTTGTGGGGCCACAGTTTGCATGATGCCTTCCCATTTGACTAACATATTTACACAACTGCCTGTATATCAAATAACCTTGAAATTGCAGTGGTTGCCACTGTTGAGCATCACTTACCATCACGCAAACATATTGCCTGACAGTGTGAACCCACCACTACCATGTGTGATGCTAAGAAATGTGCAACATTTTCAATTGTTGAAAAAACAAAAAGTGCACACTGTCAGTAAGCACAAGACCTGCAGTTTGCAGGAAAACATTATTCTACATTGGTCTTGATCTGTGGTAGGCATGACAAGGTTTAGATTCCATGTTCAAGGATGAAGTGTCCAGGAGTCCAAAGTGTTTGTTGGACTCCTAGTAAATGAACATGGGCCTGGACTATTGTAGAGGGATTATTGTGGCTGAGATTACAAGTCAGAGGCATGAAATAGCCTTCCCCAGGCTTTGATCTGTGTGATCAATATCCCCTGCACTGGCGAACAATGTAGAAATCATTACAGACATCTGCAGATGAGGAAGAGGGATACCTTTGAACACTAGATTGTGGAATGTAGGACTGTGGAAACCCCACAGATGTGTAAGTATCACTTAAATAGACTTCTTGTAAGAGTTAAAAGCTGGATATGGTCGGGATTGGTATTCATAATGGTATTCTGTTCTATTCTATTTTTTCCACAGCCATCACAGACTGAGAACTGAATGACTGAACCCATGCCACGAGACTGGCATGGATGCGAGACACATGTGGTATGTATGCATCCAAACTGTACTGTATTGTAGCACTAAATGTAAAGACACCTTTTTTGGTTTATTATACAGTTCTATCAAATGGAGCATGCATCTCTCATCTGTAAAAGTAAAGTATGCATGTATTAGTCTGTAGGCCAGAACAACAGTTCAGTATTAGAGGGTAGTCAGAGATTGTAGGTTCAAAAACCACACTTCCAAATACACAATACTGTTAAATTTTCATCAGTATTGCAATGTAACATCAGACTGCCAGACCAGTGGCACTGATGGCCTGCTGTAAACTGTAATCAGCTCCCTCCTAGCTACCCACTTGGTTAGCCTTCCTCGCTAACTTAGTGTCTTGAGCAAAGTTTATTCCTCCTCACGATTCACCTCTTCTCCCCTCTTTTGTCTTTCTTTCAGACTACACTCTTTAAAACTCTTGCTATTTTGTTACACATAAATGTGTTGTAAATGTGTTACTTTCTTTATTGTACTTTTGGGTCCTACTTTTTTTTATACACAGTGTTAATTTTCTGTATAATTGGTTTTGTAACTTGAACTACTTATATTTTGAACTACTTATATCTTTTGTATATTGATACTGTTGTTTTCTATTGTACTTTCTTTTGTGTAATTCTGCTGCTTAGACAGACTAACCTGGTTAACAAATGTTGAATAAATAAATAAATAAATAATTGGAACACACATATGTGCAATATATGCACACATGAAGGATTGCTTGCTGCAGTCTGTAGTATAGTGTGTATCTGTTATGAGTTGTGTAGTCTTAACAGTAGAACAGTTATTTGTTAGGAGTTGGTAGCCTTACAAGTAAAGATAACAGAATAGAGTCAAATAATTGTAGCAATGATTGTATGTCACATATGAATTTACTAATGTTCTCCCTTTTTTTCTCTCACCCCAATCCTAAGCTATTCTCTCTCTCTCTCTCTTTTTTAATTTGTTTTTTTTTTTTCCTCCCCCACAGCACAGCAGTGGGGTAGGCCTGGCCCATAGGATCCACCTGCCCCCTCTCCACTGGTTATGGCACCAAAGGCCAGCACATATTGGACGTGACCTGGTAGTACTCCCTCTGCTGCCTCTGCACTACCTGGACCCTCAGGTAGTTCTGCCCTACAGGAAAGGCCAGTTGTTCCCTCTGGGAGCAGTGAGGTGCTGATTTTATCACCCGAGATGAACTGCCAGGTGCATAGGATTGTATGCCACGTGGTTGATGCACACCTACATTGGATGGAGACACTGCTCTCCATCACTGTACTGAATAACACAAGGAGATGCAGATGTCAGACACTGCAGCCAGTGGCGCAGTGAGGTGACAGTGATCTCAGTCCAGTGGGTGATGACATGATTCTCACTGTCAACCAGCTTGATGTCTATGGGTTTGTGATGCTCCCACTCTCACCCCAGTCATACTGTTCACCCATCTCTTGTGTCCTTCACCATCCCTGTGTCTTGCCTTGTATGTCCTGTCTGTCTGTGATTGCTTTCTCACCTACTCAACCTACCTGACACAGACATACCTATATCCCTTCATCAACATTCCCATATCTCTCTCTTTCTCTCTCAAAAAAAAGGGCACCTATCCTGAAATAAAAAAAGAAAAAAATTGTCATCCCATACATTGTTCTCCATTTTGCAGATAATGTCATCTTGACACACTTGATTTGGTCCATGTGGCTATACAACATGATTATGTTGTGGTCACCCATCTCTCCGGGGTTGACACTGCAAATTCAGCAAATATTCTGCACATCTGAACATTTTGTGCTATTGAAGAAATGGATAGCTATGGTTCTTTCCTACATCCTTCCTGTACATTCCTGTCCTCCTTTCACTTTCTTCTTCCCCCTGCTTGCTCCCCATTTCTCCACTTTCCTGTCTTTCTCATTTCTTTTCTTTAAACCATAATCATGTGATAGTGTGAATCTCACACTAGCGTGTGATTATGGCAAAAATCAGTTATCAGTGTTATATAAAGCTGTATTAGAAAGCAGTACCATCTATCCCAAAAACGTACGTATTACTCCAGTGAGTGCATGAACACGTGCCGCCACAGAGTCAATTAGCATGTATATTTTAGAGACTCCATACAAACTATCACTGTTTATAATTTGGATTTACATGAAAAAGTATTTGAAACTGTACACCTGGATTCAATCTTAGCTGACCCCAAAAATGAATGTATCAATGCATTAAAAGATGGTGCTACAGACTCAGTTGAATAGCAGGTGTGTTTTATAGAATGAATAGCAAATGGCAGACTTAACTGCTGTTGAATATACCTCCTACTTAACTGAATCTCTGGCTGAAGGTATTAATTCACTTAATGCAGTGATAAGTTCCTTTTTGGTGCCAGATGGTAGTGGTTCCAAATACATTTGTAGTTAATACATTTAACTACTTTTGTATTAGTGTTGCTTAGCGATGGTATGTGATACGCACCATCGTGCACTAATGCTTTATAAAAATAAATGGGGATCATGCAATAAGGCTTTATAAAACATTAATGGGGATCATGCAATGATGTTTCATACAAAATTAATGGGGAAGATATGACATTGGTGATATGGGGAGGAAGCATGGGGGAGTAGAAAGGGAAATCCTTTCTCAACTGTGACAGTTACTTTTGATTGTATAAAATACAGCTGATACCTTAACTGATTCTGTGGCAGTACTTGTTAAAGCATTGTTGTTGAAGGCAGATGTTACTGGGTTCAGATACAGGTGTAGGTAGTAATTTTACAAGTGTGTATGTTACTTTTAAATACATTCATTTATATTGCTGCCATTCACTGTTGCTTTGCGATGGCTTGTGATACGCACCATCACTCAATTATGCTTAAAGAAATGAAATGGGGAAGATAGGAAAGTGGTGAAATGGGAGCAAGCAGGGGTAAAGCAAAAAGGAGGGCAGGAATGTGTAGGAGGGATGTAGGAAAGAACAATAACTATCCATTTCTTCAACAGTAAGACATGATCATATATGCAAAATATTAGCTGAATTTGGACTGTCACCTCCAGAAAGGGGGGTGACTACAGCACAATCATGTTGTATAGCTAAATGGAGTGAATCAAGGGTGTCAAGAAGACATGTGTGTGAAATGGAGAGCTACGTATGGGAAGATTTTTTTTTTTTTTGTAGGGAGAGCGAGAGAGAGAGAGAGAGAGAGAGGAATGTTGGAGAAGGGAAGTAGGTATGTCTGGGACAGGTAAGTTGGGTAGGTGAGGAAGCAAACACTGATGACAGGATATACAAGACTAGACACAGGGACTGTGAAGGACACAAAGGTTGGGTGAACACCATGGTTGGGGTGAGGGTGGGGAAATTGAAGTCCCATGCATGTCAAGCTGGATGACAGTGAGAATCGAGTCCTCACCTACTGAACTGTCATCACTGTCATATTACTGCACTGCTGGCTGCAGCACCTGATGTCTGTGTCTCCCTCGGCTATTTTGAACCAGGATGGAGAACAAACATGCACTCCATCCTGCATAGGCATGCACCCACAGTGTAGTGCACAATCATATGTACCATACCTGGCAGTTCTTCTCAGGTGATAAAATCACCACCTCCACCACTGCTCCCGGAGGGAACCACAGGCTAGGGCAGAACTAGCTGAGGGGCCAGGTAGTGCAGGGGTAGCAGAGGGAGTGCTGCCAAGTCGTGGACCAGATGTGCTGGTCAGCAGTGCTGTAGCCAGTGGAGTGGAGACATGAGGATCCTGTGGGACAGGCCTACCCCACTGTGCTGTGGGGAAAAAAAATAATAAAAAAAGAGAAGATAAGGACTGGGGAATGAGAAAAAAGGAGAACATTTATAACATCATATGTGACATACAAAGCACTGATACAGTTATTTGACTCTATTTTGTTACCTTTACTTTTAACACTACAAACTCCTAACAAATTTCTTTATTACTTTTAAGACTTCCCAGTTCATAACAGATGTACACTATAGTACAGATTCCAACCAGCAATCATTGATGTGTGCATATATTGCACATATGCATGTTCCAGTTATATTGATTACAGTTTACAGCACACCATTTGTATCTCTGGTATAGAGGTCTGAAGTTACATTGCAATAATGATGAAAACCTAACAGTATTATATATTTGGGAAATGTAGTTTTTGAATCCACAACAGTTGACTACTCTCTAATACTTTACTGTTATTTTGCCCTATAGACTATGGCATGCATACTTTTCTTTTACAGTTCAGAGATGCATGCTCATTGTTATTTGAGAAAATGAAACTGTTGCTTTGTTCTACAGACTAAGGCATGCATACTCTCTTTTACAGTTGAGATATGCATGCTCAATTTGATACAACTGTATATAATACTAACTAAGCTGTCTTTAACTTTTAATGCTACAATAGCAGTACTGTTCCGATGCATACATACCACGTGCTTCTTGCATCCTTGCCAATCGTGCAGCATGGGATCTCACATTTGATGGTCACTCTGTGGCAGCTGTGGAAAAAACAGACCAGAACAGAATACCATTATGAATACCAGTCTTGACTGCATTTATCTTTTAACTCTTACAATTAGTCACTGTAATTAATACTTACACATCTGTGGAATGTCCCCCGTACTAAATTCTCTGATCAAATGGTTGAGGGTATTCTGCTTCCTCCTCCAGAGGTCATCAAAATGATGTTGGCATTTCTCACCATTGTGGGGGATACCTGTAGCACTGGTCAAAGCCCTGGCAATACTATTCCAGGCTTCAGATTTGTATTCTGAGACTAAATAGTCCCACTGCAGAAACCTGGGCCCATGCTCCTTAACTAGGAACCCAATAAACACTTTGGACTCCTCAACACCCTACCTCTGTGCTCGGAAGTGCAGTCCCTCACAACAAACACCAGACATGCCTACCAGAGATCAAGCCCAATATAGAATGAGCAGTTCTCACCAATTGTATTTTGTAAACTGATGGTTTCCCATCAATTGCATGTATCACGCTTACTGAGAGTATTTTGTAACCTGATGGTTTCCCTTCAATTGCATGTATCACGCTTACTGAGAGTGCTCACTTTTTGGTTTTGCTACATTTGAAAAAGTTGTGCATCACTTAGCATTGCGCAAACAAGGTAGTCAAGGGTGTGCACTGCCAGGCAACATATTTGTGTGATGGTAAGTGATGCGCAATAGTGGCAAGAAATGCAATTTTAAGGTTATTTCATATACAGGCACTTGTGTAAATATGTTAGTCAAATGGGAAGGCCATGCACCAATATTACACTTCTCAAAAACTGACTCCCTCTTCCTCCACTCTTCTCACCTTTATTAACTACTCCTCTGTCTCTCAAAACCTTCAGCCTATAACTTTCAGGTTTTTTTTCTCACACTTTCCTTAAGCCCTCTGTTGTGGAATACCTAATGAAAAAAATATTGATGATACATGCTTTACATTTCTGACCTCATAACCTGTTAATATTCATGCTATGTTATTAGAACCTAAGCTACTGACATGATAATTTAGTTTGCTTAACTGAGACATATTATCTATGTATAAGTCCATATCTGTTAACATTGGGAATCTTATATTACACTGTAATTCGTGTGTTGTTGTTATATCTAATTTCTCACCTTTGTTCATCTAAATATTCCAAAGATTTTGTGTCACTTTGCTGCTGTTACTATAATCGTGGAGCTTTTCTCCGTGGGCCTCCACAAAATGGGCTCAAGTCGGCCCAGTAGACCTTCCCGGTAAACAAATGCAAATAAATAATAAATAAATAAATAACTAAATAAATAAATAATGCCAGCCCACATATTACAAATATACTTCCATGAGCATACTACATGGTATAGCCACACTCATATTTGTGATAATAAATGGACAATATATAGACAGACAAATAACTGACAGAATATTAGTTTCTCAGACCTCATACATATAAATATTAATATCACTACACTATGTCAAGTGTTATAAGTGAGAGTGACTATAATGTAAAGTGGAACAACATTAAAATTGTCCAGAATATCCTATATTCGGACCATGTGTACGGTAGTCCTGCACTTACAGCTGTTGCCACAAGAAGGTTGAGACAACAGCTGTGTATGTTGCATGTCATTGCTATAATCTGCAATGTCACAACAGTAAAACAAAGTTTGCACTCCCTGTACTAGAACTCAGGACCATCTACACTCCAGACCAACACTTAACACTTGCTGCCACAAGAATACTTACATGACATTCCCTGTCTTAGTATCCATTGTAAAGTTCTCATTGAAAAAGTGAAATACTGCTTGCTGTGTTTGCATGATGGTTAATAGTATTAATTGAATGCATCCGGTTTATGTTTGTGGCTGTCTGGGTCCTGTCTGCAATCTGGGTGGTTCATTCATCCCGTTTGTGCACTGCCACACTTCACACAAACCAGATGAGCACAGCCAAACATGTTTGTGCTAAGCAGCACATCTTGCAAACAACCCCCACCCTCAAAAAAATCTGAGAAATAGTTGAAATGAGGAAAAACAATCTATAGCAGTGCCCCAAAAACATTTCAAAGAAAAAACTCAAGAAAGGGAAAATTAATTGGCGTGCTGTCATACAATCTACTTTTGAGGCTAGCAACCTTACACAGAAATGCTATTTGCATCATACCGCTCAACTGTCCAGATTTTTACGTCAAATATTTGGCTGTTCCTTGTAAAATTTTTGGTTTTCTGGAAAATCAATGAAGATTGAAGCCAATTAATAATAGCATAAATTTGAGTTTCATACTTTATATCCTTCAGAAAATGCATGCTAACACAAATCCTATTATTCTAGCCACTTTCTAAATTTATAAGAACAATAAAAAATATGTCCCTATTTTTGGGTCTTTGTCCCACCATTATTTTAGTCCTCGTCCACATTTCTTTCATTAAGAGGTTGTGAGGTATGATCCACATTCATATTAGAGGTTTCCCAGCCATCAACACTGTTGCGAGCCACAAAACCTTGCTTACGAGTGCCATGCCTCATTACTATGCATGGAGCGGTACCATGCAATCAGCAGCATCACGTATGTGAAAACACTCTGTGCAGGCTCTGCACAAAACCTGCACTGAGTTTACTGAATCCCCCAGCCTATTTTTTAACAAGTAGTTGGAAAGCACCAGTGTGTTATTTTAACTACAATACCCTGCATTTTTATTTTAGGTTTTATTGGTGCTTGATCAGAAACAGTTAGTGGATGTATGTCAAAGCTTTCAATTAATGCATGTGTTCCTGTGATATAATTTCTATCTGGTCTAGCCCAATTATTGCACCTTGGTCAATAATATGTGAATTCTGTCTGAGTTTCTACTACAGAATTCAAATCTTCCATACCAAATATTTTCATACATTTTTCAGAAATCTACCCTCTTTTATTATATTGTCCCTTCTAGGTCCTGATGCATCCTCACTATTGTAAATCAAATTCAACTTCCCACCCATAAATAATATTCCCTGCTGAAAGCTGATTATTTCTCCCAAAATGTTTTTAAGTTCCATAATAGCAGTTTTTGTGGATTATAAATACACGTCATTGTAATCTTCCTCCCTTGCCAATAGCCCCTTTCTATCACAAATCTTCCATTTTTGTCTTTTTTTTTTTTCCTCTTCTGTCATTATTGGAGCAGCTCTAGCAATTAGTATAATTACTGTCCTTTTCATCTGTCCTGATCAAAAAAAAAAGGTCCTTCACGCTAAGTGAAGACCAAAAAAAGGGGCCTTAATGCGGAACACCTGTGTTTGTCAATTTTTGATTGGCCCGTATGCTGGTATATGAGCCAACCAAAAAAATCGCAAAACAGAGTTACTTCTGTTCAATGCGGAACATCAGGCAGTTCCGCATTCAACAGAAGTAGCTCCATTTTGCGATATTTTGATTGGCTTGTATACTGGCATACGGGCCAATCAAAAAAAGCAAAGCAGAGGCTGTTTCACCGAGATTTTACTGGCAGTGTGGGACTTGGGATCAGGCTGCTGATTCCAGGACAGTCCCGCTCAGACAGGGACATCTGGCAACCCTGGCCCTGATATTCTGCTGAATATCAATTCTGAAATCGTCTCTTTGTCAAATTTGCATGCTCATTTCTTTCCAAATGTGCCTCCTGCAGCACTGACATTTGCACTCTGCATTTCTTAATATAATTCAATACTCTTTCCTTTTTACCCATAACTGTTAGGTCATTCACGTTTCAGGCTATTATAGACAGCGTAGCTATCATACTAATAAGCTATTGTTCCCACCTATTATATGTAACAGTTTTTTTTAATGTGTATTTTAAGGTTTTGTGTTGCATGCATATAATAATATTGGCAGGCTGATCTTTTGTACAGTTGTTTCTTCTCATCTCCATTTGAACCTATGTCACATTTTTCAAAACTTTTTGTTTTAATGAAAACTGCCAAACAAAAAACTAAATGCAAAATAATCCCTACCCCTATTAACTTGGAGCAAAGACAAAAATATGTACAGTTTAAAAACATGAAGTTTAACCCTTCAGAAGGGAACAGTTACCACAAACTGATGATTGCTCCTTCAGACATCATCTAACCTAAAATTAAAGTTGCTCATGGTAAAGTGCATGCTACAGGTTATGCTCCCACTTACATTGATTGATGTCTGTTCTTTTTGTATCTCTCTTCTCCTCCCACATATGAAAAAGAGCTTGTATGCTTTCAGAAAATAACTTTTAGTCCTAAGAAAAAGTGCACTGGCTGTCTTTAGATATCTAAATTGTACACTGTCCTATTAACTGCATAAAAGTATTAAGGCTGCTATGGAAGTTATTACTTTTATTCACTTTCCATAATTTAAAAGTTAATTTTTTCATGGAAGTGTTTGCCATTGTACCTTTAAATTTTGTTGTTCTCTCAGCAAAGAAAAGTTGGCATTCTCAAGATTAAGTGCTTCCACCTGCAGACAACTTGTCTCCATGGAATTGTACTCAGCAATGAGCCTTGCAAATTTCACTTAGAAAAGACGGCATAGCTGCTCTCAGCTGCAGACATCTCGACTCCACTAAACATTCACCAGTAGAAAACAAAGAAGCTAATATCTTTGCAGGTGTAAGAAGCTTACGTTTCCATGGCTTTCAGCATTTTATCTTACAGCCAGTCCCTGGGTTAAGAACAAGATATGTTTTTAAGTCTATCCTTAAGTCAAATTTGTATGCAAGTCAGAACACGTACATACGTTTTTTATTAAATGTCACTTAGTCAAATGTTTGCCTCAGTCTAGTATTTATTTGACTTTTCTTTGCATATAAAACACTTTAAGAAACACAAATTAAAACAAATATTAAACATAATACTGTATACTGTAGTAATAACAATAATAACATTACTGTAAGTATAGTTGTGATGACCATGCCCTGGCCCAGCAATCAAGGAGCCTCAATCCTTACCATTAACACCAGGGAGGTCGTCTCATAGAAGAGAAAAGGATTACTAATACACACAGTAAAGTACAACTTCCCTTAAGTGTACACAGAGAACACAGTCAGTCTGGGGCCGGTTGCTCCCTTGCTCACCAGGTCCCCAATAAAACTCCCCACTGGCACAGCTATAGGGTCCAGATCTCAGCCTAGCTGGGCAAGCTAAAACCTCTAGTACCCTCTCTGTCCAACCAGTGCATCGTGTCCCTGCCAAGTAGCTGACACAACACACACACACATTGATAAAAGTATTTATACAACTTCAATGACACTCCTGGGAAAGGCTGACACAGATTCTCCAGCTGTGCCCCTTTACCCAGACCATACAGTAGTAATTACTGCCACCACCCAGCTAATAATATCAGCTACTAAAAGGCCCTTAAAAGGGTGTCCAATTATTACAATGCAATATTATAATCCAATGGTAGTATGACTAACAGTCAATGCTTACTTTAGAGTGGCCTATTATAATAACCTCTATAAATATGCAATGTACTCTAGAGCTTATTTCTATACAAACCAGCCACAGGTAAAGGTTTTAAAAATATTTAATAATAAATAATTAAAACACAAGACAAAACTATTACACCACGGATATATCTAAGAGTTCAGATATCACACAGAAACTTAAAATAATACAGTAGGACAGGTCTGATTTCAAAGAAAAATACCTAATTAATCTTTACTAGCTTTAACAATTCCTACAAGAAATCACAGTGCTAGAAACTTACATGTGAGCTTAGGCAGAGTGCTGAGTTAGATATCCAGGATCAAAATGCTCTCCTAGTCTCTTGTGAGAAATAGTATTTCAACATTACTAACAAATGTCTCTAAGGCCCTCCCAAATTACATCATTTTTGACACTTAGCTTTTCCCAGTATTCATATTGCATCATATTAACACCTGGTCTGAGTTCTCAAGCCACAAACTGCATTATTTAGCAATGTAACGCCTGCTCAGAAACTTACAACAATACAAGACATTTCACATATACACTCTAGCAGAAACAAGAGCAATAAAGCACCTTCCATATGTAAATTCTGGTCATAAACTTTAGCCTTAAAACAATGGGCATGAAACCTTCATCCAGATGCACTGGAGCTGAATTCTAACATGAAAGGGTCACAACATGCTTCACTGGGCCAGTAGAGTGCAATGTTGTCACGTATTTTGCAGTTCCACATTTCACAGTATTCATTTACATTCAAGAAGACATGCCTGTATTTTTACATTTATTTTCAAATGCCAGAATTATATATCAAATTCTATTTGACTAGACTGGCAGCCTTCACCCATCTCTCCCCAATCATCACATCTCTTCTTCCTCGGGGAACTCAAGCAAGTTTTCCAAGTGCCCCTTGAGAAACATCGCTTGAGAGTGTTAGGTCTATCTGGGTGTACCTCACCCCATTCTCTGTCTTGAGAGCCTATCTACATTGGTATTGCTACTCCCACTGAGGTGCTGCACTGACATATCATATGTTTGCAACCCCAGGCTCCAACTTAGCAACTTGGCATTTTGCTGACTGGTTTTGTTTAACCATGTTAGAGGGTTGTGATCTGTCATCACAGTGAATTTTCTTCCATACAGATACGGCTGAAATTTTTGTAGTGCCCACACTTTGGCTAGACATTCCTTTTCTACCGCTGCATAGCATTCCTCCCTGGGTTGGAGCCTATGACTGAGATAAACCAGTGGGTGCTCTTCTCCCTCTGAAGAAATATGGCTAAGTACAGCCCCCACCCCATAGTTTGAAGCATCCACCTGCACAACAAATTCTTTGCTATAGTCTGGACTGGCTAACACAGAGGGCCCTCCCAAAGCTTCCTTAAGCTTCTGAAATGCCTGCTCACATGCTGGGGTCCACACCACCATATCTGGTCTGTTCCTCCTTGTCAGGTCTGTGAGGGGAGCAGCTATGGTACTATAATTGGGGACAAACTTTCTGTAGTACCCTGCTGTCCCTAAGAATGCCTTCACCTGCCTTTTGGTAACAGGTGCAGGCCATGCCTGAATGGCTTCCACTTTGGCAGGTTCTGGCCTTATCTTACCACTCCCCACTCTATGTCCTAGGTAGGAGACCTCTGCATACCCGCCTGACATTTGCTTGGCTTAATGGTCAACCCTGCCCTCTGTAGTCTGCCCAGCACCTCCCTGACATGCTGAAGGTGCTCTTGCCAGGAATGGCTGTAGATGGCAATATCATCTAGGTAAGCAAGGGCAAACCCTCTTGCTCCTGCTAGGATATTATCCACCAGCCTCTGGAAAATCGCTGGGGCATTCTTTATCCCAAAGGGCATCTTTGTGAACTCATACAAGCCAAAAGGAGCCACAAAGGCTGACTTCTCTCTAGCACTGGGAGTCAAGGGCACCTGCCAGTAACCCTTGGTAAGATCAATTGTTGTAAGATACTTAGCCCCACCCAGCTGCTCTAGGGTCTCATCTGTCCTAGGCATGGGGTAAGCATCTGATTCTGTGTCACTATTTAATTTCCTGTAGTCCACAAAGAACCTGGTGCTGCCATCCTTCTTTGGCACCAACACCACTGGTGAGCCCCAGGGACTGTTGGCTCTTGAATCACCCCTAGTTCCAACATCTCCTGTACCTCCTCCCTCAGAGTCTGTTTGACTCTCTCTCAGGCACCCTATAAGGGGCTTGCCTGATAGGCCTTTGAGGTCCTGTATCCACCTGATGCTGCACCAGGTGGGTACTCTCTGGTTTCCTGGTGAATATGCCCCCAAACCCCTGCAACACTGCTCCGATTTCTCAAACCTGGGTAGGAGATAGCTGCTGGGACATTGCTACTCCTTCCACCGAGGTGTCAGCTCGAGCCTCACTGAGAAAATCAGTCACAAGATCTCTCTCAGGCTCCTCCTGCAATCCACTGCAAATGCTCAGCACAAGAGCCTCCCTAACATGGTAAGGTTTCATCATGTTAACATGGTACAATGTGTGCCCCTGCCATCTGCCTAGCACTTCCACCATGTAGTTAACATCACTTACCTTTCTTACCACCTTGTAGGGTCTCTCCCAAGCTGCTTGCAACTTGTCGTGTCTGACAGGAATGAGAACCATCACCTGCTGCCCTACAGTATACTCTCTAGCTTGAGCATTCCTGTCATACCACACCTTTTTCTGTTGTTGGGATTCTGCCAGGTTCTCCTGGGCCAGGCCCATGATTTCCCTGAGCCTTGTCCTGAGGTTCAGGACATATGCCACAACAGACTCCTTGTAAGACTCACACTCACCTTCCCACTCATCTCAAATTAAATCTAGAGGTCCCCCCACCGTATGCCCATACAGCAACTCAAAGGGTGAAAAACTTGTGGATTCCTGGGGAACCTCTCTGTAAGCAAACAACAGATGGGGCAAATATTTGTCCCACTCCCTCTTAAACTGATCTGCAAATGCCCGTAGCATTGACTTGATTATAGAGTTTAACCTCTCAACAAGACCATTAGTCTGGGGATGGTAGGGGGTGGTCTTCATGTGCTTCACCCGACAGGACTTCCACAGACAAGCCAGCAGGTTTGACATAAAATTAGCACCTCTGTCAGACAGTATTTCCTTTGGGAAACCTACCCTGCTGAAAATCTCTAGCAAAGCATTTACTACCTTCTCAGCCCCAATGGAGGACAAAGCCACTGCCTCAGGGTATCGTGTAGCATAATCTACAATCACTAGGATATACTTTATCCCTGTGGAACTTGGGGTACTCAGAGGATCCATAATATCCATAGCTACCCTCTGAAATGGCTCCTCAATCACAGGCAAAGGCATCAATGGAGCTCTCACCTTGTCTCCTACCTTGCCTACCTTTTGGCACTGCTCACAGGTCCTGCAGTACCCTGTTACATCTCTGGAAATTTCAGGGCAATAGAAGTTTTGCATAATATGCCTCTTTGTACGTTTTATGCTCATATGACCTTCAAAGGGAATATCATGGGCTATGGCTAGAAGCGCCAGATGGTAAGCTCTAGGCACTACCAACTGCTGTACTCTCTCACCTTCTAGCCCTCCTTCAGGGGTCCACTCTCTGTACAGTAACCCTTTGTTCCAGTATACAGATTCCCCCTTCCTTTGAGAATCAGGTGCCTCCCTAGCTACCTGCCTCAAGCCTTGCAATGTACGGTCTGAGAGCTGAGCCTGTCTCAAGTCTCTCCTTGTAATCCTTCCCAGCTCCCCTTCCACAGGAAGTCTGGCATCCTCTGACAGCAGTGCCTCACTGTCAGCCTGGGTACTGCTACTTACCTCTACCTTTGCAGTCACTCTGTCCAAGGGACCATCAGTACCCACAAGCAGCTCTGGCTCACCTTCAGTCTCACTGCTACAAAGCAGCTTCCTCCCTGAAGTAACCACCTCAGCAGTCCTGGCTGCAAGTGTGCAGTCTGTCTGGGTCTCCCCCAGGCTACCAGACTTACATGCTTGTCTCCAAGCCTGAATGCATGTAACTGCACAAGTGCAGGGTACTGCACTATCAAAATTATTCCCTATCAGGACATCTGCAGGTATATCCTCAAACACACCTACTTGCTGGCTTCCTTTTCCACCCTCCCAGTTAAGGTGAACCCTAGCCAAAGGTATCTGGAATGGGATCCTTCCTAAAGCCCTGACTGGAGTAGACTGCCCAGGCAAGTAGAGCACCTCTGTAACCAGTGCAGGCTTTACAATGGTTATATCAGAGGCTGTGTCTCTCTTAGCAATGGCCTCTTTGCCATTCACTACAATAGGATATAACCTCTGATGGTAGTTTGGTACCCTTGTTGTCCCAAGACAACCTACTGTTGGCATTTTGTCTTTCCCAGTTACTGTCTCTTTCACCTTTTGTTCCCCACCTTGCTTCCATGGACATCTGTATGCCACATGGCCCCACTGGTTGCATTTAAAACATTTAACCCTAGCTCCTGGACATGTACCTGGACTAGTGGCTTCCCCTGCTACTGGCGGATTCTGTTGGGGCAGTCTTTGCTGCCCACCATGGGTTCCTTTAGTCCCATGAGCAGTACTGGGGGTCCCTTTCCTATGCAGGGCTGCCCTGCTTGCTAGGTATAGGTCTCCCTTCTTACCCAACTCCTCTGAAGTAGCACACTGTCTATCAGCTAACCAGATCCTCATGTCCTCAGGCAAAGTGCTATGCACTTGATCCCTTACCAAAAGGTCTGCCAGCCCTTCAAAAGTGGTGACCTGATATCCACTCACCCAGCTAGGAAAATAAGTGCTCAGTTCAGCAACATATTCACATACATTTTCATCTGCCTTGAGTCTATGCTCACAGAACTTTTTCCTATACATTTCAGGTGTTAGCTTAAAACATTCCAACAAGTATCTTTTTACAACAGTATAATCAAAATAGTCAGTGTCATGCATTTTTGCTAAAGAAGTTACAGCTTTACCATGGAGTAAGGGGGTCAGGAACCGTACCCAGAGCCTTTGGTCAACTTCATACTGTTTACATACCGGCTCAAACATATGAATGAAGCTATCAAAATTATCCCCCTCTTTAAACTGTGGAAAAAATTTACTGACCTTTTGTGCTTCTGGGGTCTGGTTACTCCCTTCCCCATTACCTCCATGACTTTGGCGAAGAGTCAGCATTTCCCTCTCATGCCTCCTCTGCCATTCATTTTCCTCAGCTTGTAGACTCCTCATTTTCTCGGTTGCTTTTAGTTCCATACGCCTGGCCTCCATCTCCAGTCTCTTTAGCTCCAGCTGGATTTTTAAGTCCAATGCAGAAAGGTTGAGCTGTCCATTCTCCAAGGATATTGTATCTCCACTGTCAGTCTGATTGTCCTCCAGGCTGCTGTTTTCTGATGCAGCTGTAACCAAGGCTGCAATCAGGTCTGCTTCAGTCAGGTTTCCATGCACCAGTCCCTTAGTCTGGCACATCTCTGCCAGCTGACTCCTTGTCAGCTTTCCATACTCTTCTGCTGACATGCTGCCTGCTCACCTTGACTAAAACTAAGCTAACAAAAAAATAAAACAATTGTGATCTGACCTCTAAGTATACACTGCATGGCTGTTTTAGAGTACAAAACACTTTTAGAGATCACTGTACATAAGCTACAGGAATTTGCTCTACCCACACCACTACAAGCCAATTCGTATGTGAAGTAGATCCCACCACTGCCAAACATTTGTGACAACCATGCCCTGGCCGAGAAATCAAGGAGCCTCAATCCTTACCACTAACACCAGGGAGGTTGTCTCATAGTAGAGAAAAGGATAACTAATACACACAGTAAAGTACAATTTCCCTTAAGTGCACACAGAGATCACAGTCAGTCTGGGGCTGGTTGTTCTTTTGCTCACCAGGTCCCCAATAAGACTCCCCACTGGCACAGCTATAGGGTCCAGGTCTCAGCCTAGCTGGGCAAGCTAAAACCTCCATTACCCTCTCTGTCCAACCAGTGCTTCATGTTCCTGCCAAGTAGCTGACACAAGACACACACACTTTGAGATAAGTATTTATACAACTTCACAGACACTCCTGGGAAAGGCTGACACAGATTCTCTAGCTGTGCCCCTTTACCCACACCATACAGTAGTAATTATTGCCACCACCCAGCTAATAATATCAGCTACTAAAAGGCCCTTAAACGGGGTGTCCAATTATTACAGTGCAATATTATAATCCAATGGTAGTATGACTAACAGTCAAGGCTTACTTTAGAGTGGCCTATTACAATAACCTCTATAAATATGCAATGTACTCTAGAGCTTATCTCTACACAAACCAGCCACAGGTAAGGTTTTAGAAATATTTAATAATAAATAATTAAAACACAAGACAAAACTACCACACCACAGAGATATCTAAGAGTTCAGAGATCACACAGAAACTTAAAATAATACAGTAGGACAGGTCTGATTTTAAAGAAAAATACCTAATTAATATTTACTAGCTTTAACTATTCCTACAAGAAATCACAGTGCTAGAAACTTACATGTGAGCTTAGGCAGAGTGCTGAGTTAGATATCCAAGATCAAAATGTTCTCTTAGTCTCTTGTGAGAAATAGTATTTAAACATTACTAACAAGCATGTCTCTAAGGCCCTCCCAAATTACATCATTTTTGACACTTAGCTTTTCCCAGTATCATCTTAATACTTGGTCTGAGTTCTCAGGCCACAAACTGCATTATTTAGCAATTTAACACCTGCTCAGAAACTTACAACAATGCAAGGCATTTCACATATACACTCTAGCAGAAACAAGAGCAATAAAGCACCTTCCATATGTAAATTCTGGTCATAAACGTTAGCCTCAAAACAATGGGCATGAAACCTTCATCCAGATGCACTGGAGCCGAATTCCAACATGAAAGGGTGACAACATGCTTCACTGGGCCAGTAGAGTGCAATGTTGTCACATATTTTGCAGTTCCACGTTTCACAATATTCTTTTACACTCAAGAAGACATGCCTGTATTTTACATTTATTTACAAATGCCAGAATTATAAATCAAATTCTATTTGACTAGGCTAGCAGCCTTCACCCATCTCTCCCCAATCTTCTCAATAGTAATATCAGTAACTATGTTCATACAGCACAGTACTGTACGTACAGTAAAACACATTAAAGAAACTTCTTAAAACAGTTAAGATGGAAAAAAAGAAAAAGGATAATGATTAAAGGTTAATACTCATTTTTGAGTTAACATTATGATAACTTTATTAATTAGATGATGTAGCAAATGATGGACTTATCGGAGAGAACGGACCTGGTGGTGCAGAATTAGGATTTTATTCTTCTGCTGGAGAAAGGGGGTTTACAACTGAAGTAAATTTCTTGAAGTAGGCATCAAGGGTGGTTTGTACAGAAATTTTCCTTTTCTCATTATAAATGGCCTTATAGCAGTTGAGGCCCTCAGTAATTGTATGGTAAACCTGGGTGAACCTCTCTGTATTAGGATCTTGTTCCTCTAACCTTGCTATTCCTCTTCAGTGAGATCAAAGGCTTCAGCTAACACTTTGGTCAAAAATCATTTTTGATTCTGAAATTTTTCGGTCCCTGTTTTCTTCCTCACATGCTATCTTTGGCTGCTCCATTTCCATAAGGTCTTCATTTGTCAGTTCTTTGGCATGGGAGTTGAGTAACTCTATGACATCAGTGTCACTGATATACAGTTGGTTACCACTACAAATCACAACTTGCCTAGCTTCAGCAATGTCATCATCTGTAAACACCTGTAAAGCAGGTGCAAACTGTAGGCACAATTTGTTCTACACATACCTCTCAACTTCTTAGAGCAAAACATCTGGACAAAACCATAAATAATGAGGGGAAAAGGCCCAAAAATAGTGACACTTTTTAAATATTGCTCTTACAAACTTAGAAAGTTGATAGAATAACAGGTTTTGCACTAGCATGAATTTTCTGAAGGGGTTGAAGTCTGAAACTCAAATGTCTGTCTTTATTTTCTGACTTCAGCCCTCAATGATTTGCCAATACTTTGCCAGAGAACCACACTTTTATGAGAAACAGACCAAAAATATGAGGCAAAAATCTGTACAGTTGAGCGGTATGATTCCACATTACTTTCATATTTGACTGCTTTACCTCATCCCAAGAATCAACAATATTTCTGATGGCATCATAATTCTTCCAGAACTCCCTTAAGTTCATTGCATTATCTTGGGTAGTCTTGAGTGTTTGTGAGAAGGTCTGCTATAAATGATTTATTTATTTTATTTGACATTTGTTAACCGGGTTGGTCCAACTGAGCCGAGGCCCATTTTTAGTGGAGACCCGAGGAGAAACTTTCCAAAGGACAAAAGATAAATACCTAGAAGTTAACAATACAATCACATAATGTAGAAAATGAGAAGTACACAAACCCTCAGTAAAAAGAGTATTTATAACATCTTTACAATGGCATAAAATAAGCTAATAAGTATAATAATGCAAGGTATAATAAGTAGAGCAACAAAGTTGTACTTCATTGAGAATAATAGTGAGATAATAGGCCTTAAAGAATACTATTACTCCCTGGTCCATTGGTTGAAGTAGCAATGTGGTGTTGGGGGGTAAAAATACAACCTTTATATTGGATTGTAGGTCATCTAAACTGTCTGGATGTCCAGGTGCAGTGTCAATCAGAAGGAGAATTTTGAAAGGAATGTTTTTAGCCAATCAATACCTTTGAACTGCAGGAACAAAATGGTGCAAGAATAAATCTTCAAAGATGGCAACTGTAGCTCAAGCCTTTGCATTTGCCTTCCAAATAACAAGAAGAAATCTCTTAATGACATGCTGTAGTGCCCAAGGATTTAAGGAGAGATACACAAGCAAGGGATTCAACTTAAAATCACCAGAAGCGCTACCCCCAAGCAATAACATTAGCCTATCTTCTGATGCCTCATGCTCTGGTGCACTTTTTACCTCTTTTAAAATGTAGGTCCTTTCAGGCATTTTTTTCCAAAATAAGCCACTCTTATCTACATTAAATGTTTGGTCTGGCAAATAACCTCCCTCTTCAACAATTTTTTCCAACATTTTAGGAAAATCCTTTGCAGCACTTACATTGGCACTCGCCGCCTCACCTTAAGTTTTAATGTTCTGTAAATTAGTCCTTAGTTTAAAGCAATTGAACTAGTCCCTACTCATAACAAATTCTTCCTCACAGCCACCTTCATTTGCTGCTCAAGCAGCTTTTAAATCATTAAAAAGGCTTTGTGCCGTTTCTTGCACTAATGAAAGGCTAATAGGGATATTACTCTGTTTCTGGTCTTCTATCCAAATTAGCAATAGCGTTTCCATCTCAGTAATTAAACTACTGCATGCTGCGTAATAATCATAGCTTTCATTGGGGCATGGCCTTTTACATGCTTCATTATTCTTGTTTGTCTTTTAAAATTGTTCTGATTGTTGATCAGCTATAGCCTAAGGCCTTTCCAATGGTAGATGGTGCTTCACCTCTCTGGGATCTCTTTATTATATCCACTTTATTTTCCAGGGTAATTGCTTTCCTTTTCTTTGGTACATCACCAACACGTGCATTGGATTTACATTTTGGAGGCATGGGTCACAATGTCACCAAGGCAAAAGTTCACAAAAGTGTCTGGCTGCAGTCTCTAGTACAGTACTAAAGTGGATCTCCACAGGAAACACATACCGTACAGTACTAAAGTCTGCAGCCAAACACTTCTCATGTCTGATTGGTCAATACTAGCACTTTCTAAAGTTAATTAACATTTGAACTCAACTGATTCAGAGCAGCATTTTGCAGACTTTCCTTTGTTTTATGACAAATAATGGTACATAAAAATGCAATACTGTACAGTACAGTACAATACAGTAGAACATTCTATGCAAAAAAATAAAAAAATATGTTAATCTTGCCTCTTTTTGAGCTTCACTTCAGATTTCTGCACAGGCATCACCCACAAATGTTTTCTACTCTTTCCTGAACTTTGAAACCTCTGCCAGATGTCGTACTGTCACCTACACCCTTAGTGAGCCACAATGTCATTAGATTGCTCTAGTGTACAGTACAATAAACTGCTTGAATACTGTACTGTATCTTTACTTTCAAGACAGCGATCTTGACCAATCAGATCTCCAACACAGTGATCATAACCAATCAGATCTTTTCATCTTCTCCCTCAAGCCAGAAATAGCTGCTGTGAAAGACACAGCCAGCTTCACTGATAGGGAAATGGACAATATTTCTTTGCAAACCAAGATTTCTTTGTTTGCAGGGTAAGATCTCACACTTTCTGACATTCTTCATTTATTTTAAAGTGATTTCTGGAATTGCGGCAGTCTGTTCGTAACAACTGGTTGTCCGCATGTCAGATATCCATAACCCGGGGACTGCCTGCATTTTTAATGCCTACATGCTTACAAAAGCACGTTTATGATTTAAGCCGAAGATAGAAATCTAGACATTCACCCTTGTAAAATAAGAAGAGAAAATATATTAATTCTACATATAATATAATCAGTGCACTTCAACACTCCCACACCGACAGCCAAAGATCACAGTATACAAACACTAAACTTGTTTTGTCCATCTTTTTCTCTTATTATGCTGTAAAACCAACATTTCTTACAACAAAAAGTACTTATTAACTTTAATATCTTTAAAACATACAACATTCACTGATAAGACTCCCCTCACATTTAAATTACCCCTGACTACACACTACACAAAACTGTTTTACTGTATATAACATGCAGTTTGTATCACAAAATGTTTTATACAAATACTAATAATAACAAAAGTTGTTTAACTTACAGTTAGTTTTCCCTTGTTAGTGTCCTTCTAAACATTAACGATATAAAGTGAGGCATATGCTTTACAGCCCATCCACAAGTTTAACAAAGTCAACAAAAGTCTAGTGTTTTTCAGCCACTTTTTCTTGCTAAACCATATTTCACAGATGTGATAAGATGCTTTATAGTTTTCCATTTATTCACTAATTTCAGAGTTTGCTGATCTTCTTCCTGTTCATTTTCATTTCCCAACACTAGACTCTAGTTGAAGTAAAAGGCACTACTGATTCTTCTATTGAACTCCTGTGTTTTTTTCTGTCTCTTAAGCATTTTGCTTTGGAACATTGGAAAAGGTCCCACTGGCAAAATCTCCCTATGAAACTTACTATCAGAAGAGAATGAGACGCAAAGTTCCCTTCTGCTTGCTGACTCATTTTTTGTTGGTAAACTTTTCCTCCTTAGCCTGCTCTTCATCAAAAATTACTTTGATCCTCCAAGGAAAAAAAACAGTTTGAAGACAGCTGGATACAGCAGCTTGAATTGCACACCTGTCTCTTGACATTTCTGATTGCTAGGATAAATTTGCTTATCTTCTGCCTGAAGTACAGTGAATAATCATTTTCAACAAACACTCTACTGTCTCTTATCAAATATCCTTAGCTGCTCTAACAGAATCATTTTAATCAACATACCTAAATGCTTCTTCTTTTCATTTCCCCATAAGCATGGGCATAGTTGAACTAATTCATGGGTATGGCACATAATTTACAGTAATAGCTTTTATTTTACCTTCATTTATTTTATATCCCCAAATCACTTGAAACTGGTTCAAAATACCCCACAGCACCCTAATGTCATATTCAGGATTTGTCAAATACAAGACAATACCATCCAGAGATAGAGATAATATTTGCTGACTACCACACCAATTATACCCTAGATTTGAGAATCCATTATCTTTTTATCTGTTGGCCTCAAGTGCATTCAGTGTATTTGTAAATCAAATTCAGAGCATAAAATAGCCTCTTAAAGAATTTGCAATATTCAGGACAGGATCATATACCTTATCATCAAGACAGTTGACTCTTTCTTAAATACCAAAAGATTATTTGAGTTCATGTGAAACGGTAAGGTATTCAAAAATATTCTTGTCCTGCACTGAAAAAGGATCACTGAAAAGTTGATTTATGGGAAGGAAGAGAGACACTTACAAACTATTGTTTCTTGTATTTAACATTTGCAATGTGGAATATATACCCAATGTCACAGCAAGCACATAATTTTTAGGCACATATATATTAATATAATATAACCCCTCATCAGCCTATACCTCATGGGTTACAGGAATAGGTGATACATAGTAAATTGTAAATAAGACAAGACATCCCCATCTGGTTTCTCTTTTCAAATGCAACCTGTCAGAAACAGCTCTTTCCTATTGTTTGCCTCCAATTTATCTTAAATTATTTTTATTAGCTATACTACACTGTTCAGGAATGCAAATATGAACAACTGCCCTGCATATGAATTCCTAGCAAACACTATAAAACCTCTCTGCATCCTGACTAACCAACAATAATAATATTCTTTTACATGTGGAGTCATCACTGCTGTATAATATTGCCTTTGTTAAATGTTTACTTGTTTTCCATAAAACCACACGGTATTCATATTAACTTATTTTGAAAACTTTTCATTCTTTTAGCTGCTATACACATAAATAGTTTGAAGTTATGATCCACAGTATATATTGGGCTATACGCTGCAGGGTCTGTAATATCTTTATCCTCCTTAAGTAATATTACCACCACGGCTTTCTTCCACTATGTAGCTAAACAATGTTTTCCAAAATTTCAACCTCCTTTTGCCTAACTTCAACATTTTTGAAATAATTCCATCTATATCTGGAGTTCTCCCTGTTACTTGAGTATACATAACAGTTTTTATTTGAAATGTATCCATTCTATATAACAGCCATCTTAAGACACAGATGGACATTTTTTAAAGGTGGGATTAGGGATGTCATTGTTACAGATGTTAAGAGTGGGACATTTATACTGGAATAGATTTAGCAGGACAACTCATACTCTCAGCCAGTGCAAAAATACAGATTGTCATTTTATTACCAAATATTTTATTTTGAAGAACTTTATTATTTTCTAATATTTTATATCATTAAAATGTTTAAGACATATTGTCTTAGTTTTGCATTATTTAGACAAAAATTAGTGAATATTTTCATCCCAGAATATCCTTTTTGCAATATTCAGTGGTCCTTAATTCAGTATTTATAAAATGCTTTAATGAATCAGGTGTGAAACATTTCTGAATTAAACAGGCATTTTCTATTACAAAATTGGAGGATTCATATTATCCATTCCAGTAAAACACAGCTGGTGTTGCTGAAGGGTAGCAAAAACATAAAAAATGACTCGGACACTGATAGGTTCATAGGTTCATAGGTTCATACTAGGCTATCTGCCCGAGGGTATTTACAAGCCTAGCCCATCGTTTTGTGGCTTACGCCACCCCTTTAGTATGGGGAACTATACCCATTATTTTGCTGTGCCTCTGTCGAGCAGTGACACTGAGGTAATCCCTGGGGTATATCTGCGATCTCCCATCCATTGGTCAAGATTTCTCTTGAACAAGGCCAGCGAGGTGCTCTGCCTCACATGTACCGGGATTTTGTTCCACAGCATAGGGAGTCTTTGGGTGATGAATCTATCCCTCCAGCACGCCCTATTAATAGCCGTGTCAAGGTTTAAGTCTCCCGCCCTTGTGGCTCTGATGGATCTAGATTTTTGAGGTGAAGCATATTCATCAAATCTGGGTTTGACATGGCCTTGTATGTTAGGCAAAGGTCACCTCTGAGTAAGCGTGCGACTGAATAGAGCTGGAGTTCTTTCAGTCGGGCAGCATAGGACAGATTTTGAGACCCTTTATCCTTTTGGTGAGGAACTTTGTGGCCTCTCCAGCTGCTGCAAGTGTCGGGTCAGATACATCCCGAATGGGGCATTGTACTCAATCATTGGTCTGATGAGTGATGAGTAAAGGGAGACTATGACCTCCCTTGATCTAGATGAGAATCCCTTCATGATAAGGTGGGCAATGTAGAAGGTCTTCCTAACTACTTTAGCTACATGGGTGTCGAATGACAGACTACTATCAACCTGGGTCCCCAGGTCTCTGATAACTTCTTCTGTGCTCAGTGGATTGCCACCTATTTGGTAGCTAGGGTAACCTTGTTTTTCCCAAAGGGTATGACTATGCATTTTTTGGCATTTAACTTCAGGCCGTGGCTCTGGCACCAGTTATCTGCTTCTGTGAGACCCTTCTGAAGGATATCTGTGTCAGATGTGTTTTCTACTATGGCGCCCAGTTTGCAGTCATCTGCAAACTTTGTCAGCCATAACCCTCCTGTGTTTGCTTGTACTTCGGAAAAGTAGATGCCAAACAAGAGTGGGCCCAGGACTGAGCCCTGTGGGACACCACTTGTGACAGGCTTTGAGTCTGACATGGCGCCAGCAACTCTGACCCTGTGGGTTCTGTCACTCAGCCAGTTTGCAACCCATCTTGTGATGTATGGGTTAACATTTAAGCTGATGAGTTTTTCAATGATACCCGAGTGGGGTATTGTATCGAAGGCCTTAGCCAGATCGAGGTAGGCTGTATGGACTGCCTTTCCCTCGACAATGGCTTTGGTGACTGTTTCGAAGAAGTCAACCAAGTTTAAAAGGCATGATCTGCCTTTGACAAAGCCATACTGGGTTGGATCCAAAGTCTGCAAATTCCCTATGTCTTTATTTATGAGGTCCATTATGATCCTCTCCATGGCTTTGCAGATAAGGCTTGTCAAGCTAATGGGCCGGTAATTTCCAGGGTCGGTGGAGGCACCGCCTTTGTGAAGTGGGACCACAGTTGCAGTGCGCCACTCCCTGGGTACGTATCCAGAGGTAAGACTTTGATTAAACAGCTGTCCTAGCTGTGGGTTTAATTCCTCATTGAGTTCGTGGAGCACACAGCCGGGGACACCATCAGGTCCCATGGATGCTGTGTTTGTTGCTTTGGAGAGAGCAGTTCTCACTTGGGCGCTGGAGATGTGTGGGGGGCTGCAATCGTTTGGTATAGATATCTCGCGTTGGGGGGGGGGGGAGTTTGCACTGAACCTGTCAGCCAGTATGTTGGCAATGTCTGTAGGATCAGTAATCTTCACATCGTTTTGAACTAGTTCTGAGCATATCTGGGAGTTTCCTCCTAGGTTTCTAACATAGCTAAAGAAGGCCTTATGATTGTCTTTTGAGTCTTTAGCTATCTTTCTCTCGTAATTTGCTTTGGATGATTTTATGAGAGCTCTTAGTTTTTTACTTATAGTGATCAAGGGTGTCTTACCTTTTAAGGATTTTGCTCTATCTTGTAGTAGCTTCCTCCTTTTATTGTAGAGTTTGTTTATGGCTGGGGTCCACCAGACTGGACGCTTGCCTTTGGTACTAAGAGTCTTTGTTTTGTTTGGGATTGCCTTATCCATGCAGTCCTGCAGGTGCTGGTAGAAGGTGTTTGTAAGTGATTCTGCGGCTTGAGTACTGTTTTCCGCCGGCTCGGCTGGCTTAACCATATCTCTCAGCTGTATATATTTTTACCTCACATTTTTTGGCCTGTTCCTCATAAAATGTGTGTTTTTTGACAAATCACTAAGGACTAAAGTCACTAAATAATATCATACATTTGAATTTCAGACTGCATATCTTTCATAAAATGCATGCTCACACAAACACAGCCCTCAGCCAATCAGGGACAAAACTGAACAGCAACAGACTCAGGGACAAATCCAAAAATAATCACAGACACGTTTAAAATATTAGCAATATTAAACTGAGTCATTGACAGAATGAGAAAATATAAATTGGTGCACATTTTCTGAAGTAAAAGAAGCCTCTATACTCCGTAATTCTAATTATTGCCATTATTTATTAAGTGTAATTTACCACTTTTTTCTTTCTCCAAAATCCACCAGTTTTAGGAGGGATTAAGGGGGCCACAGCTAAAATGTGAGTCAAAATCAGGAGCAGTTGACAAATATGAACACAAATCCTGATATTCTAACAATTTAAGTTTATAACAGCAACACTTAAAATCTGTCCTTATTTTGGGGCTATAACTCCCCATTATTTAAGGCTTTGTTTAGATTTCTTGCAAGAGTTTGAGAAGAATGTATGTAGTTAAAAATAGAGTATGGGGGCCAAACCTATCAACTGTCCAGATTTTTGCCTCTTATTTTTGGTCTGTTCCTCATTAAATTTGCGGTTTTCAGGCAAATCTCTGAGGATTGAAGCCACTAAATAATGACATACATTTGAGTTTCAGACTTCATATCCTCCATAAAAATGCATGGTAACACAAATCCTGTTATTCTGGAAACGTTCTATGCCCACCTCCGTTATATGAGGCTTTATCCAGATTTCTTATACTAATGTTGAGGTATAACAGGGTATCTAAAAAACACAAAAGTGTCTTCTTGCAAGAGTGCATACACCTCACAGATTGTATATCCATTACTATAAAATGTAGGCCTTCACTTAAAAAATATTGCAAAAATATAACGTCAAATACTAAAGTTAAGCTCCTTTCCCCAATCTTACTTAATTGAACTCAAACGACGAGCATAGAACAAAGAATAACGATTAAGAATGTAATGAAAACTATATATCCCGAGATCCTCAGCTACAACCTTGTTGTAGGAAGTGCGTGTGATTTTGTGTTCCTGTTAAACATGGATGGGAAGGAAGCTCCAGGTTAGAAGTAATTTAATTATGTCATTTTTTTGTAGTGTTTATTTCATTGTAGTTATGTTGTGTTACTTTTGCTATAGGCTGACACAGAATAAATCATCGGGCACATAATAGTTTGGTCATTTGCAATAAGTGTCATAGAATGTGGGTGCAGGTTGGTTGTGTTTTGTGGGGCCTGGTGTGAGGATATGTTTGTTGAATTATGCAAGCACGTTATTAGTATTAATATTATGTATATATTTTTGCATGCACGTGCCTGTGATTTGTTTTGCTTTCTTTAAAAGTTCCAAAACTGTTGGGATACAGGATCATGGCGTTTACCTGGTTTATATATTTAGAATATCTAATGAATGCTAATAATTTGCAATGTTAATATCCAAAGCGTCGGTTTGCCGTATAACTTTACAGTGTATGGTGTTGGCCACTTTGTTTATCGTTGGTATTTTCTCCACAGCACGGCTTGTCATGATCTCTAGTCTGTTTACGTTTCAAGTGACGAACGCATGCTAGGGAAGTTTTTAAATATTTTCTCTTTTTATTTTATTATAATTATGTGTTCTTTTCTAGCAGAAAATTGGTCTTAGTTTTGTGCAGCTAGTCGTGCAATAATTCACACGTTTTTGTTTGAAGTAAATTGACTGTACATTGAAAACACATTATTTATTCTTACTAAATTTTTGTCAACGGGCAGATTAACTCCCGTCCCTAGCACGCACACTGCACGGTATTTTTATTTTGTAGTGACGTTGTTGTTGTTCCTGAAACGTTTTGCTATGCGTTTCTGATAGTGTTGTTTTTTTGTACCCTCTGCCGTTGCAGTTAAGTGTCTGTCTTTCACGTGGGTTGTTGTGACCCATTGGACTGACCATGGTTCTTTGGCTCCCTGTCCCATTGAGCTTCCTGAAAATCACCGAGTCAGAGCTTTCCGTGTGCATCAAATGAGTGTGTTCATTGGGCAAGTTGCACAACACAGAAGGAAATTTAACTCCAAAAGCACAAACCTCTTCCCTCGCGTGAACTAGTCAGGCCTTCACTTACTACGTTTCTTCTATTCCATATATTCAGAATGGTTGTTAATATGCTTTTTAGTGTGATCTCGCATAACAATAGATTTAATTCTTCGGGATTGGACTTCACCAGCAAGGCTAGCTTCTCCACCTTCTGAAAACTAGCTTGCCACACTGATTTGGTAGTCTGTGATCTGCATAGCTGTTTGAACTTAACGTTCATAGGTTCATAAACAGTAAGTATAAGGCTTGCAGTCCATGAGACTATTGACGAGCCTACCCCAAATTCCTATTTGCACCCAAACATTGTCTGATCAAATGACTTGCTCAAGGGCACGTAGTTGGCAAGTGAAGGCTGAGGGAATCAGATCGTGTCCAACAGGAACTACAGCTTACAGCCTTAACCCTCTGCGCCAGCGACTGGAGCATGGCTATAAAACATTGAGTGGTAATAGACAAGGATCACATACTCATTCTTGGCTTGCTTGGAAACGAAAAGCTGTAGAATGGACTGCAGTCTGGAAAAAGATACGTTATATAGAATGGATTGGCTCAGTTATTCTAACTGCTGTCTTTCTAAGGGGTGGCAACTGCAGTGAGCAGCAGTGCTGGCTCCTAGCAAGAATTTCTGTTAGGTGTCATGGCTAGGGTGTATGTGCTACATGCTCTCCCTTGTATTTTTTGTAGGTGTCCCAGTTTTTTCCCATATCCCAAAGATGTGGTCGGTGGATTGGTGAACTGTCCACAAGTGTGAGCATGGTGTTCAAAGAAAGACTTTTCAGTCTGCTTCACTTTTGTCATCTTTTCTAATAAATGCCTTGGATGGCAGTAGCTGCTTATGGAGGTGTTATAGGAGATGAATGGGTATTTGTCCTATGGCTGTTTAGAATGGCCCGTGGTATATAGTGTTTTTGTGAATGCTGTACTGTAACCCATTGAAGTACCAGCATCTTGATACTAGTTGAGAAGTACATTATCCTCTTAAGAGCAGGTATCAGGCACATGTAATACTGCATCTTTATATACTGTAGCTTTTTTTCCTCTTTGGCAGGCACCCCTTCATAACTGTGCTGTTTTAATGTTGTATTTAACAACTTAGTAGCTGTATAAGAATTAATGCTAATATGTGTGTGTCTCAACTTGCTTGTGTCTAGTAGTTACCTGTTGCTTGTAGATATGCAGTGCGTTCTATCATTTTATCCTTGTGAAGTTTGATTATTCTGTACAGTGTAAAACGACTAGCCCAGTTGTTGGGCATATGATTAGTTCACACCATGTATAGTCAGTGGACAAAGGAAAGAGCAATCCAGACAGTGAAGAATATTATGAGAAGATAGAGACCATTCACCAACATGGGTCAGTGCTGGGACCTCTACAGTTTGGCATATAAATCTTGGAAGTAAAAGCCAATACAAAAGCCGCTGGCTGATTACAAGCAAGGAGCAGTTTTTGAATCCCCAAAATGACTTGGCCTTCCTGCAGGAATGTTTGTCCTAAATTAATGGTGCCAAAATCAAGGACTGAAACTAAATCCCCCAAAAATGTATTATCATATCCTTTGGGTCAGCTCTTACAGGTGTACTGTCAATATGGTAGTTTCCCAGGACAAAGGATTTCCCAATCATTTGGGAACTTATGCAGATGTGACCTAACTTTTGACCGACGTGTCGTTCACTGTTGTAAGGAAGTTCTTCTATATAGTAAAGTTTATAAACAAAGGGATTGTGTCTAGATCTCAGGAGGTCATTGCCTCCATTTACTCAGCCCTCATTAAGCCAATCATTGTGTGTAATTTCACCCTTTGGCATGAGTCTGTCCAGATACATGTGCAGCTGAACGCCTACAGAGGTACCTTACTAAAGAGACCAGATGTAAACGGTGTGTCTTACGTGGACTGACTCATTCCTGCTATTATAGTTGGTATCCTACAGACCTTTAGAGGTGACTTGTGTCTGGCATACAAGGCATATTCTGACCTAATGTTGATGGACCTACTGCACATGAGCAAATCGAATACATTGCGTACAAATATTTTGAGCATGGACAGTAATGCCCTTCTAGCTTGCCAATATACCAAAACAGCCTCTGTAGTAAGTGGCCAGGCTGCTATTTAAAAAAAAAAAAAAACTAAACTAGTGCTTTCTGTAATGTAATTTTGGTAGTGTATTCCATGCAACAACTACTCTCCAGAGAACCAGTTAGTACACTACTCATTCCTATGCAATCTTCTGCTTGGGTTTTCTGATGATTTTCTACTACATTTTGATAACCGCAAACATTCCTGGAGGCAGTGGTCTCTAAATGCTCCCTATAGCTGAATAAGGTCTGCTGTTAAATATTTATATAAGGCCATATACACGTTCAGATATTTCACATCCATGGATAGCCTTGGTGTATTTCTGCTTTACTCTTCATTTTACTCATACCGGCTTTCTTATACGGTTTCCATGTTCCATTCTCAAGATTGGTAGACTTATAAAACTATAGATACATAAACAAAATTTATAAATTTCATTAACCAGTTGGTTGATATGATTAGAAAAACTTAAGCTCAATCTGCACCATATACCCAGGTCCTTAAATGACTCTTCAGTTTTAATCACTGTGTGCTGTATTAGTATTCACCTTTCAGTTTATGTCTCCCAAATCTCATCCTCTTAGTTTTTGATGTATAAGCATATTATTCTCCTGTGCCCAAATGGCCCATTTAGGGCATGTGTTGTGGATAGACGAGTTCTTTTGCGTACATGTAATTAGTTTACCCGATTTCAAGTCATTTGCATGCAAATTGCAGAACACATTAGGTGAAAAAGATAGATGTGAAAGGTATAATCTAAACTAGTATGAGCCTAGGATAGAGCCTTGTGGGACACATCAAATTTCACCTGACTACTTGTGCATTAGTTGACTTGTCCTATTTCTAAGCCACGCAGCTGTCCATCTAATCAAGTTTACATCAATACTTAGTAACATTCTTCATTAATTCTACAAAACGAAAGTAAATTTATGTGTATGTATGACTCATTGTTTATCCTGCCTCCCTTTCCCTCAAAGCCAGGTTTAATGAGCTTATGTCTCCAGTGTTGAGGAATTTCCCCATATTTATAGGACCTAGTAAGTAACAGATGTAATGGAACTGTAAGTTCATGCTGAAGTGTTCTCAGGTCATTATTACTAATTGCACCCCCCCTTGTGCTTTGTTTGGATTCAGTTTGCATACTTTTCATTATAATCTCGTTTGATTTCCATATCTGAGGTTACCTGGATGTCACTAGGACAATTTATCACCCCTTTTGTGGAGGCAAACTGCTTAACGTAAGGTTTTGTAAATATGTCTATAATCTGTGTCTGGGAAAAACTGTGTAGATTCTACAATTTAATCAAATTTGTTTGTTTTTATTTCTACCATATCCTGTCTATAAAAAAGCTTCTTAGAATAATAATATTTAATGCAGAGTTTGGGAACTTTTTAGGTAGTAGTGGATTGACTATATGGTAAGAATAAAACTGTTACTTAAATCAGTTACTCAGACTTCAAGTTTATACTGGAAAGTTTTTATGTGGAAGTGTGTGCATGCTTGCTTTTATTTATTTTTATATATATATATATATATATATATATATATATATATATATATATATATATAAAATGTTTCTTACTCCTCTAATAAATCTAAGTTTTTAGTAAAACTACTTCAGTTTGTTGGATGTGTTTGTAAAAGCTGATTGGGAGACCTCTTTATAGATTATGAAAAAATAAATGTATATTGGGAAGAGAACCTCTTAACTTGCACTCTGATAATTAGTTTAACTGGATCAGTAATACTAATGAGCTTTGGCCAGCTAAAACCTACATGCATTCAACTGGACGTACAAGTGAATTTAAGTAATTCTTTATCTGCACTTTTTTCAAATACAGCATTTAAATGGATTTGTGTTGCATTGAATACTGTCTAACTGGAAGTTGTGGCTATGTTTTTTCAGTTAGTTCCCCACACACCCTCCCTGCTTTTGTTTTTGTGTTAATCTTGGTGGCTTTGAAACTGCCCGCCCCTCTTGTAAATTTGCATTTAGGTACTCCTCCTGGGCCCATCTCATGTGCTCACTCAATAAAAAATGTGCACTTTTTTCATCTGCTTTTTTTGTATTTGTGTTTCTTCCTGCTTTATTACTTTATTTTGCTTTTGCGTCATCTTAAAAGTACTCAATTGTATTTATTACTCCTTGGTGTAACTATCATTCTAAGCCTTTTGGTTTAAGCACTTGGGCTTCAGAACAGTTCTTTTACATTAAGAAGGTTTGTGGTCTGCACTGTTGTGGCAGGACAGGTAGCTTACATCCTTCTAAGTTGGGAAGTGCTGATTTGAAGGCTCAGTGTCTTTTCTAAAAGTGTATTAGTTCTGGTTTAAACACTTGGGCTTCAGGCCAGTTATTTTACATTAAGAAAGTTCGTGATCTGCACTCTTGTGGGAGGAGAGGCTGGTCTCTGCCCTTCTGAGCTGGGAATTTGTGGTTAAAGGCTTAGTGTCTGCATATTTGAACTTTCTTACTGATATTGGTGCGCCTTGTTTGCTGTAGCATAGTCTAGATCCAGGCCTGCTGAATTTAGCTTTGTTTCTATAACTTGAGCACTAATACAGGCCTTCTTTTTTGGAGAAGGTTCCCTTGCACCCCAGTGGCAAGAGTGTGCAGTTAGAACTTGTCTGAAGACTACAGGAACAGGGCTCAGTTTTAAGATTTTTTTACTGGTTAATTGGGTAATTTGCCTCTTTTGATTGCTTGTAGTCATCTAAACATGTTAGTGTAGTTTTTACTGTTTTTGCCTTATCTTTTCAAAAAAAAAAAATCTTCCCTTGTTTCCCACCTTTCTAAGCTAGTATAGTCCAGTTTTCAGGCTAGTGCTGAATTCAGGGCTGTGTTACAATTTTCTGAGTTGCCCATAACTTAACTTGGATAGAGGGAGGTTTCTCTGTTCACCTGTGAGAGAGGGAGGGAGCTTTGAGCAGCCATCTGTCCCTGGAAGAGTGGTTCCAGCCCAGAAGTTAGTTTATAGGCCATTTTGGGCTAATTTCCATCTCTTTCATTTCCCTGCTGTAAAAACTGCATTTGCACAGTTTTGCACGTCTGGGTAGTGCCGGTTAGCTAGGTCTAAATTTTATCTCTGCTCCACCAAGTCGTCTCTAGTTTTTCCCTGGAAAGTAGTCTAAATCAACCTAAGCACTTAAAAAGCATCCTACAGTCCAGCACTTGCTCAGACTAATAGCAAGCACTAGTATACCATGACACTTGATTGCCCAGCAGGGCAACGCTCAGTATTTACCTCTCACCAACCAAGCGACTAAGCAGTTCACCCTACTATTCAGGCATGACCAAAGAGCAATTTATTCACCCCTCACCAACCAAGCGACTAGGCAGCTCACCCTACTATTCAGGCATGACCAAAGGGCAATTTCAGGTATACTCTCCAGTCCAGCTGGTGAACCTGGGTATCCTGAGGCAATGTTACAACTGCCTCATGTATACAGACAACCCTCTCCTCCTACCACAAAACAGTAACATGTGCGAGAGATGCAATTATATAGCTAAATTGGAGGCTAAGCTGTCTCCACCTAAGACTGGAACAGGCAGTCATGAGGAGAAGGTTAACACTTGCACCACACCTTCAGCCTCACATAGACATACTAAACCAGCACTGGCAAAAAATACACCTGAATACACAAAATCATACTTGGAGGCTCTAAATAAATACCTGCAAAAGCATTGCAGACCTCCAAAGCAGACGCACAAAAAAACCTGCACCTCCCGTCACAAACCAGACAACACGCAACACAAAATCAGTGTGCCGCACAATCACAGCCCTTAAGGTGAAATAATAACATACCTAACACACTAGTAATAGGTGACTCTCTATAGTCAGGCACACTTGACATCCTACTCAGTAGGCTGGACAAGGAGAAGGTTACTGTTAGCTCTCTGTCAGGAGCCAGAATCCGCCACATAACACAGGCACTCAGGTCACTCCAGAACAAGTACAAATATGACTGTCATTGTTGGTGTGAATGACCAGAGACCTACCTCCCTGGACTACATGAAAAGAGACATGGAAGAGCTCTCTGATCATGTAGCCCAGGCAGGTATGGCCCTGACCCTGAGTATCATCCTGTCCTCACCAAGAATGATACCGCAGTATAAAAAAAAATGATCAATTCCAACAATTGGCTAAGATTCTGGTGTCTTCAAAAGGGGGTCCAGTGTCTGTCAGCCTGGGATGACATGCTCAACAAGCCTCGTTGCTTCGTAAGAGACAGCTTGCACCTGTCACCCCTAGGCTTTCAAATACTGGTCAAGGCTTTTGCTGCCCCCCTAGTGCCTTTTTTAGGCAAGGCTCAAAAGTCAAACCCACCTCTGTAAACAGCACAAATAAAAATAATAAAAAAAAAAAAAACATGAGGGTTATGCTACTTAACGCCAGGAGTTTAAATCTCAAAATGCACATGCTCGAAGCACTCCTCAGTATGGAGAACGTCGACATCTGTGCAGTAACTGAATGTGGTTCAAGGCTCCACAGAGCAGCCCAGCACTACCGGGCTACAACTCATACCCCACATTTTGGCCACAGAACATGAACTGAAACACAAAAGGAGGGGATGTATACATATTCATCAAGGTTACCTACACCTCCAGGTTAGTGGCGCAACATGATACCTCCGAGATCATCCATGTGCAACTAACATCAGGCAAATCTGCAGTGCAAATTGTGGCCTGCTACAGATCACCCTCCATAACCCAGGACCACCACTCTGCCTTTCTGGAGACACTGGAAAACATGAAGGTCCTACTGAACACCCTGATATTAGGTGATTTCAATTACCCTACCGTTAACTGGGAAAACTACTCCAGTACAAACTCCCAGGTCCAGCGCTTCCTGGAATTTATCAACTCAAATGCCCTGAATCAGCTGGTAAACTCCCCTACCAGAGGTGAAAACATATTGGACCTGGTCATCACCAACATGGGCGACAGGTGTTCCACACCGGAGGTCAACCTGTCCCTGGTTAGATCAGACCATAAACTAATCACTCTGCATGTTCACACCATACCATCACCTCCAACCGAGGAAACCACAGTGAAAAACTTTTCTGTAGCAAACTTCACCTTACTTAAAACAGAGGTGGCAAGTTTCACAGCCCCCACGCTAAAGGATAAGTGTCCAAGATGCAGGAACCTTTACAAATGCACTCTAATGAGCACCTACAAGGATGCCTGGATCATGCCATGCCTAGCAAAACCAAGACTCACTCCCCTAAGAGAAAGAAACCAGTCTGGTTGACCCTTGCCATAAATAGGCTATACAATAGAAGGAGGAAACTAGTTCAGAAAAAAGCATATCCCAAGAAAAAAAGACATCCCTGATCAGTACCCGTAAGAAACTAAGGTCCCTCATAAAATCCTCCAAGGCATACTTCGAAAGAAAAATGGCCAATTATTCGAAAGATAACCACAAAGCCTTATTTAGCTATGTCAAGAATCTAAGTGGCAACTCGCAGATATGCTCTGAGCTAATGCAAAATAGCACAAAATATATTGAACCCACTGATATTGCCAACATCTTGGCAGATAGATTTAGTGCAAACTTCACCCCCCTCTTACCCCCAAAAGGGCCCACAACAGTACCGGAAAAGTGTAGTGTCCCGGAAGTCACACACGCACAGTGAAAATGGTCCTGCCAAAAACAGTGTCAATGGGGCCAGATAGTGTCCCAGGCTGCATCTAGAATGAACTAACCCCCCACCTAAACACACTGTTCAACCTCAGCCTCTCCACAGGCTACGTGCCATAGAATGGCGCACAGCACGGTTATTCCACTCCACAAAGGAGGGGCCACAACTGACCCTGGTAACTATCGCCCCATAAGTCTGACTAGCCTGGTCTGCAAGGCTATGGATTGCATTATCATGGAACTCCTTAACAAAGACCTTGGGAACCTCCAAACACTTGACCCGGCCCAGTTTGGCTTTAAGGGCAGATCATGCCTACTAAACCTGGTTGACTTCGAGACAGTCACCAAGGCCATAGATGAGGGGAAGGTAGTTCACACAGCCTACATTGACCTCGCTAAGGCTTTTGACACCATTCCCCACTCTGGAATTATAGAAAAACTCACCAGCCTGAACATAAACCCCTACGTCACGAGATGGGTTGCCAACTGGCTTACAGACGGAACTCGCACGGTAAGAATAACTGGCTCCAGGTCCAACTCTAAACCAGTCACAAGTGATGTCCCACAAGACATGTTCCTGTGACCCCTACTGTTTGGCATATACTTCTTACAAGTACAGGCAAACACAAGAGGACTATGGCTAACAAAGTTAATCAATGATTGCAAACTGGGAGCCATAATTGACTCTCTAGCTGACACGGACATTCTCCAAAAATGCTTACCGAGACTGACACCTGGTGTCGGTCATGGTCTCAAGCTAAATGCCAAAAAATGCATAGTCATCTCGTTTGGGAGAAACAAACACCCATGAATTACCACATAGGTGGCAGCCCCCTTAATACAGAAGAGGTAATGAGATCTGGGGACCCAGCTAGATAGTAATCTTTCCTTTGACAATCGTATTGCCAAAGTAGTTAGGAAATCCTTATATGTAGCCCATCTAATTACTAAAGGGTTTGCATCTAGAAATAAAAAGATTATAGTGCCCCTCTACTTGTTACTCATCAGACCCATCATAGAGTACAATGCCCCATTTGGAATGTACCTCACAAAACATTTCCAACAGTTGGAAAGACCACAAGTACCTCACCAAGAGGATTACTGGCCTCAAACATATGTCCGATGCAGCCTGACTGGGAAACTCCAGCTGTACTCAGTGGCATATTGCTTACTCAGAGGTGATGTCTGCCTGACTTACAAAGCCATGTCCAACTCAGAATTGATGGACATGCTCCACCTAAAGAAATCCAAGTCACTGCGAGCCACTCGCTCTAGTGAGCTAAACCTCGCCACAACAATAAATAGAACATGCTGGAGGGATAGATTCCTGTCACAGAGACTCCCCATGCTTTGAAACAAAATTCCTAACTACATTAGGCAGAACCCCTCACTCTCTTCGAGAAACCTTGACGAGTGGATGGGTAACAGAAAATACACCTTTGGGATAACTTCATTGGCTCTTCTTGACAGGGGCTCAGTTAATTAATCAATGGGGTGGCGAAAGCTGACACACTCTGGCTAGGCTTATAAATGCCCTCGGGCAGATAGCCTAGTACATACCTATGAATGTTTCACTTTCTTTATCTCTGAATGCCAAACGGCAATATATTTTCTGGAGTTTACTGGCTGTAGCAAGAAAAGGTATTGTAAAAGAAAAAAAAATGGAAATCCGAATTCAGTTTCTAAATTCAAAGAATTTTTAAACTGCTTACAACACGGAGTCACCAATAAGTGCTCGCTCACCAACAGTCACCAACCACTTCTCGGTTAAAACGTTTATTATAAAACGAGACCGAAAATAAAATCTGGTAATACACCAAAATACCTTGAACTGTTGTCAAGCGCTTTCACCCAAGTAATGGGCTTCTTCAGAACACTAATCCAAAAACATCCACGAAAAAAGCAAGAGGAAGGAAAAAATCAACTTTCAGGATGTATAAAATACATTTAATAATCCATGCGTTCTGGTACCTCTGCAGTTCGCCTTCAATGGAACAATTTCAAATACATTACATCCCTCATATATAGTAACATCTAATTAATCACAATCAATTAACCTTCAGATACATTTTCTTAAAGCTCAAACACACAAAATATCAATGCAATAAATATTTCAAATTTTTAAACTAATAAATTAATAAACTATGCTGAAAAACACATTACTTATGCATATGCTCTAAATGTAATATATTCTAGAGTACTAATATATCAATTTATCATTTATACATTAAATGTACAATGTTAAATGCATATAAAGCACAGTAATAAATACTAGTAACATTATAAATGCTAGCAACTTTATAAATACTATGGCCTACGATATTGTTAAATAGCATAGTTTATTAATTTATTAGTTTAAAAATTTGAAGTATTTATTGCATTGATATTTTGTGTGTTTGAGCTGTAAGAAAATGTATTTGAAGGTTAATTGATTGTGATTAATTAAATGATGTTACTATATGTGAGGGATATAGTGATGTATTATAGAAATAACCCACGCCTGGGTGTGGGTAATGTGGGATTTACCCACGGTTGGCGTGGTTCGCCCGAGGGACCAAACAAAGACAACCATGGGTAAATCCCGCATTACCCACACCCAGAAGTGGGTTATTGCTTTTATATTATGACATTATTTAAGAAAAGAAATAATTACTTTTCTTAAATAATGGCATTGTATAATGCCTCTTTGCTGCCCTTCCGCAGCTGTCTGGTATCCGCGGCAGTTCTGATGTACTGCGCATGCCTATGCAGTATATCGGAGCTGTGGCCAAAAGCAACGGAGAAAGCAAGATCTCCGTTGCTTTTTACTGTTTCGCTATGTTAAATGGGTTTAACATAGCCAAACAGCTTTAAAATAAGCAACGGAGATCTCCGTTGCTTATTTTAAAGCTGTCTCGCTATGTTAAACCCATTTAACATAGCCAGACAGGTTTAAAAAAAAAAGCAACGGAGAAAGCAAGATCTCCGTTGCTTTTTACACACTGTGTCGCTATGTTAAAGGAGTTTAACATAGCGAGACGGCTTTAAAAAAAGCAACGGAGATCTCCGTTGCTTTTTTTTAAACCTGTGTCGCTATGTTAAAGGAGTTAAAGGGCGACCAGACCTTTTTCCATTAGTATAAGTCGATTTACAACGTGCACGCTGGCCTATCGGCGTGCACGTTTTGGAATATTAATGGTGGGTCATGGTATAATTGAAATTGTTCCATTGAAGGCGAACTGCCGAGGTACCAGAACGCATGGATTATTAAATGTATTTTATATATCCTGAAAGTTGATTTTTTCCTTCCTTTTGCTTTTTTTGTGGATGTTTTTGGATTAGAAGAGTTTTGCTGTGTGCTGGTGTATTTTTTCTTCAGAACACTCCATGAATTTTTAGGACGCCTTAAATAGCTTTTTTGGCACCTAAATTAATTCATATAGTTAAAGGGATACTGCTGTATTTAGGCTTTCTAAGGTAAACATTCCATCCTTAGTATTCACTTGTTTGTACACAATGAATTAACTTTTTGTTATATTTGCACATTGTCTTAACCTGGCCTTTCAACAACTTTACTTACATTAATACATCTCAATAAAATATATTATCCGAAAA
>NC_056747.1:194235460-194242960 GCF_019279795.1 Protopterus annectens
AGAAACTTTTTACTGTGTGTGTATGTGTGTATATTATACAGGTATACATTTTATATATATATATATATATATATATATATATATATATATATATATATATATATATATATATATATATATATATATATATATATATATATGTGTGTGTGTGTGTGTGTGTGTGTGTGTGTGTATATATATATATATATATATATATATATATATATACGTGTGTGTGTGTATATATATATATATATATATATATATATATATATATATATATATATGTATGTATGTGTGTGTATATATATATATATATATATATATATATATATATATATATATATATATATATATATACACGTGTGTATGTATGTGTGTGTGTGATATATATATATATATATATATATATATATATATATATATATATATATATATATATATATATATATATAATGTGTGTGTGTGTGTATGGACAAGGCCCATGAAAAAGGAATAAATCTGTATGCTGATTAGCATAACATTTGCATACATAATTATGTAACCCAGCCAACTCCAATGAAGTTTTGAGATACCAACTTTCAAAAGCAAACTGAAGAACATAAACACGAATGTGCATACTGCTTTACTTTTTACAGTTATTTGGATTTTATTTTTACATTTTATAACCCAATCCATTAACACTAATAGACGTGCTAAAGAAAGCAGTACTCTCTCGCAATGAAAATAGATTTAGCATTAAAACTTCTCTGCCCTTGAAACTCAGATTAATTGAAATAGCATTGAAACCCACACCACATCCAAAGAAAATGCATCTGGCCAGTGGTGGATAAACATTACCTTTGGGCTGTTTTCAAATCGTAAGACCCCTGGCCCTTGCATACAAAACAAGAAACATACATGTGTTTTTTGATATACCTTCCTGACTTTATTGTAGCAATGTACATGAGCTATAAAAATGTAAGACACCACAAGGGAGAACAACACATAACTCCTTAAACTAGTAGATTTATGACGTTAATGCTTAAGTTAAATGATTAAGGTAATGGGGAATCCCAGAAACTAAGAAGAGCAGAGATTGTAAAAACTGCTCTAACTACTACACCACCAACAACAGTATTGATCTATTCTTCTAGTGAGTTCAACTACTTAGTGTAGTGTGCGACTGAGTGTGTGAGAGAGCGTGTATAAACTGTAAAAAGTGTGAGAATGTGAAGTTGTGAGCAATACTGTGTGTGTGTGTGTCAGTCACAGATATTTGACTGGTCTCATATGCAAAGCACCTAAGAAAATATGCTTGCATGCATGTATTTTCTTTTGCTTACATTGCCTCAGCCTGCAGGGGGTGGGAGCTGGGCGGGGGATAGTAAATGTGTATTTGATTTAATTTTTGACTGAATGATGATGATTGACTTGTCAAATGTTGTTGACTTTCGTGTTAGTGTGTGATGCATGTGATTCATTTCTGTTTTGCTTGTGTGTGTGTGTGTGTGTGTGTGTGTGTGTGTGTGACTTAGGACTCTTACTTTAGTTGTTTTAACTTGTTTGACAGTAGTAGTGGTTTGGCGGACTAGCGTGGGCGGCCCTGCCTCTTCACTCCTCCTCACTTCCTCAGCTGTAATCCGGCAGGCTGCTCATGTAGCTGACATCGCCGCCAAAATGTACGAAAAAAGAAAAATGCCTGGAAATCGGAAATTAAGGGGTGACACTCTGGAATAGTGGCACCCCATTATTGGGACCCCAAAACTCAGTAAAAACAGTAATTTGGGACGGTTGGGAGGTATTTTTTTATATATATAATATACACACAAGCACACACGTGTGTGTATATATGTATATGTGTGTGTGTAATATATATATACACACGCAAGCACACGTGTGTGATATACATACACACATTTATTTTACATAAACACTTATTTGTGTGTGTGTGTGTATATATATATATATATATATATATATATATATATATATATATATACACACACACACAGGTGTGTGTGAAATCTATATATGTAATTAAACATATTTATATAACCATAAATATATTTTATATTTCTTGACTGGGTTTGTCCGACTGGGCTACAAATGCCCATTTTCAGCAGAGGCCTGAACAGAAAATAGAAATTTTACATATTGTGTATGTGTGTGTGCGTGTGTGTGTGTGTGTATATATATATATATATATATATATATATATATATATATATATATATATATATATATATATATATATATACACACACAGCTGGTGAAGCACTATTCTCTTACACCATAGCCAAATTATGGAACTCTCTCCCACCCACAATTACCTCCAAACCATCATGCACCCACTTCAAAACTTTACTAAAAGCACACCTAAAAACATGCTGGCTATGCCCTTGCAACTCCCACTCTAATATCACCCACCCCATCCAACCACTACCTTTCTTTCCACTCCGCTAACTACCTTGATTATAGCAAGCTCAGATGCTAATAAGCCTAATACTTATTATACAGCAGGAACTTCTTATTGTAACATTTGTTAATGTCTGTTATGTACTTCACAGATACAGATTCTAGTTGTCTACTGATGTACTATGTTCTTCATCTGTAAATATGTTGTAAGTAATTGCTATGTAAATTGTTAATCGCTATGTAATCCAGTGTAACTGTCTGTTTATTTTAACTGCAGTATTTCTCCCTGGGCCTCCACTGAAAATGGACCTACGTCCAGTCAGACACTCCCGGTCAACAAATATAAATAAATAAGTACCACACATTATTGCATTACAGTACCACACATTGCTGCATTACAGTACCAAACGTTAAACTGTGGCAAGTGAAATACATTCATCAGAGGGATACATTCATAATTACATATTGTATACATAATAGTGCAATAGTTACATATCGGAAATATTTTACTAGTTATGTTTGTACAGTGATGTACCAAGAGGAGAAGATAAAGTAGTAAGTTTGTTTATTGAAGGGAAGGAAGAGCGAAAGAGAAGTAGAAGGTTATAGGAGAGTGTTTACGCGGGATAAATACATTGGCAAGTCCAGTTTTCATGAAGATATTTTTTTGTAGCTGTTTTGAATTTGACTGGGATGTTCAAGGGATCTTGTATCTAGTGGTAGGCAGTTGCAGTCCTTGGAAGGGTTAAAGCTGTAGACTAGGTGACCCATTTTGGTCCTTGGTTTGTAGATTTTTTAGTAGGCCTTGTTCAGAACTGCAGAGTAATCTTGTGGGTAGGTAATGAGAGATTAGGGATGAGATAGTTGGACAGAAAGAAGGTTTGTAGCGAATGGAATGAATCATCTGAAACTGATTATACCGAAGCAGGTTAGGTAATTTTAGCCAATTTACTTCTTTTAGTGAGAGACAGTGATGGGATTTGTAAGAGTTTTGGGCAGCAAATCTGGAAATCCTGTTATAAGTTGATTCTAGCTTGTTTACTACTCCATTGTTGAGGCTGGTGAGAATTTGGGAGATACTTAACATGGGTAAGAGGTAGGCATTTGAAAGGATTAGTTTTGCTGTTTTGGTAAGATATTTTTTGTTTCTGTGGAGGAGACCTAGCTTGAGGTGTGTGTTTCAGATACAGTTATTGACGTGTAACTCAAAGGTTAGTCTATCATCAATAGAGTTTTGTACTGGTGTCCACCTGTATGAGTATTTTGTGACGGTATAGAGAAGGAAGACTTTATGTGGTTAAGGTTTTTGGGGAGAGAGTAGTAATTTGGTTTTCTTTGGATTAAGGATAAGTTGGTTTTCAGATAGCCAGTTTTCTACAGAGTTAAAAGAGGACTGTGTGTCTGATTTTAATCGAGTTGGTGATTTGGCAATAGTGGTAAGTGTCGAATCATCTGCATATTGTATCGGTGAGGATCCAGGATAGGAAGAGTAGAGAAGGTTGGTAAAGATGTTAAAAAGAAGGGGCCCAAGGATGGAGCCTTGTGGAACACCCGTTTTTAAAAGGAAGAAGAGGGGAGAAAGCTGAGAGCCATTTGACTGATTGGAGTCTGTCAGACAGATAGCTGTTACACTTCTTCTTTCCATCCACCATATCTTGGTTTAAGTGTACTACTTTAAGGAGAAGTTTGAGATATACTGTATCAAAGACTTTGAGAGGTCAATTGTGTCTAGCTAGTGATACAGAGTTTAGGAAAGACGGGAGAGCTGTTGTAGTGCTGTGCATGGGACGAAAGCTATGTTGGGTAGGTGTGAGATTTTCTTGCAGAAGGTAGTGTAAGACTTGATTGTGTATACATTTTTCCAGAATTTTGGATAGAGTATGGCTGTGGGTCTAAAATTAGTTATCTGTGGAGTTTCCTCCTTTGTGTATTGGAAGGGTGTAAAATTGCTTCCAGATTGAAGGGACTGGATTCCGTAATAGAGCGGTTTATTAGAATAGAAACTGGGAAAGCAAGAACATCAGCACAACAGCAACCTGAAGGAATGCGGAGGGAATGCTGTCTACGGATGTGGAGCAAGGTTTTAATTTAGATGTTAGTTTGTTAGTGGAGACGGGTTTGAGGGAGAAGGTAGTGGTAGGATTACTACTGATGGAAGAGTTTGAGCTATTGGGTGTATTATTGTTGGTAGGATGGTTTGTGTCTTGATTTAGTAATTTGGATGTTAAGTCCATAAAGTAGTTGTTTAAATATGGAGGCAGTTTTCGCATGCGTTTTGTCAGGCTGAAGGTTAGGGAGGCTTGCGTACCTGGGTGTAGTATTTGATTTACAGAGTGCTAGAACTTTTAGGGTTGGATTTAAAGGTAGAAGATGGATTATTATAGAAGGTTTTCTCATCTTAATGTGACTTTTGGCAAGATTTCTAAGTTCTTTATATTTCTGGAGGTCTGGTTGATGTGTAGTTTTAGTCCAAATTTTCCATGCCCTTGTCTTTATTTTTTAGTAGTGCACATGTGTTTACGGTCAGCCATTGGGCTATGTTAGACTTTATGCGGACTGTTCTAAGGGGTGCCACAGAATTTAAATTTCTATGGAAAGTGGAGTTAGTGGACAGTTTCATCCAAAAGGAGTAGTTTTATGGGATTCTAGTTCACATTTGATAGTAAATATTTGAAAGTTTCAGGATTATAAAGATTTGAAAGTTTCAGGATTAAAGTTTGTTAGTTGTCGGTGTTTGATAAACCTTTGAGATTTAGCTTGATGGGATTAGTATTTTTACTGGACAGTGATCACTTGGGAATTTGGTAGCGTTTCAGGGTTATGGTATTTGGAAGGGTGAGAGAAGAATCCAGTCAAGGAGAGATGAGGCTGTAAGGGAGTTATTGAAATGAGTGGGATCAGAGATGAGTTGAGTAAAGCTGTACAGATTAAGATGTTGTGAAGAGTTTTGAGAAGAGAGAGAGAGAGACAGTTAATGTTGACATCCCCAAGAATGATAGTTTCATTTGGGATGTGTTGGGAGATATGAGGACACATATTTTTCAGTAGGGGGATATTATCACCTGGTGCAATGTAAATTGCTTCAATGGTGATGGCGGAATTGCTATTTTAATATTTAGGTTTACAGATAAAATTTTAGCTGGGGAGAAGGCCTGGGATGTAAAAGTAGAGTTAGAAATTGGTAAGGTGGTTAGAGTGTAGGCTAGCAATGCCTCCACCTTTCCTTTTTGGTCTATTTTAGACAGTGTATGCTACAGCCAGAGGGCAAGATCTGTATGTCCAGATTTCAACCAGGTTTCAGTCAGAACAAGGATATCAGGAGTATGATGGGAGATCCAAGCATATAGTTAACTAACTTAATTCAAAATGCTCCTAGTGTTTATTGAACAGAAGGGAAGGTGTTTTGTTTGGGAGATAATTAACTTTGGGGTTAGGAGGGCTAGCAGTGGAATGTGTTGGACCAGGGTTGGGATGAATGTCTCCAGCTAAGAGAATTGTTTTTTGTGGAGTTAGATGAGTTTGAGCATATTAACAGTGGGGGTGTAGTATTTGTTTTTGAGTTTGGTAGCTGTGAGTTTGGTAGCTGTGAGTTTGGTAGCTGTGAGTTTGGTAGCTGTGAGTTTGGTAGCTGTGAGTTTGGTAGCTGTGAGTTTGGTAGCTGTGAGTTTGGTAGCTGTGAGTTTGGTAGCTGTGAGTTTGGTAGCTGTGAGTTTGGTAGCTGTGAGTTTGGTAGCTGTGAGTTTGGTAGCTGTGAGTTGGGTAGCTGTGAGTTGGGTAGCTGTGAGTTGGGTAGCTGTGAGTTGGGTAGCTGTGAGTTGGGTAGCTGTGAGTTGGGTAGCTGTGAGTTGGGTAGCTGTGAGTTGGTTGTTGGGTAGGTTTATTTTTGGTAAGGGGGTATTTAATGGGAAGATAGATGGAAAAACGGCAAAGGTTTGGTGATTATTTATATGGCTACAGCAATTTGGGTTTGTAAGGGAGATATGTTTGGGGTGTAAGTGGATGTTAAGTGATGTGAGTATAAGGAGGAGTAGGATGGGCAGTAATAGGGTGGATGTAGTTAGAAATGCACAGATTTTACTCTTGGAGGAGTACATATTGTAGGGTGTTTTTAGTTAAAATGCATGGGAGTCTAGTTTTTTGGTCTACTAGATAGTGGATAATTGTGTATACCAGCTAGTACCTGTAGGGGGGTGTGAAGTTAGAATATTTTTTTGTAGCAGCAAGTGGGTTGAGGTATAGTTTATTATAGAGTGAAAGACAGGAGGGGGTATGTTGTGGGAGGTGCAAAGTAGTTGGCTACAAAGGAAATTATATGGGGGTGGGTGGAAATGGGGTTGGGGGGGAGAGCAAAGTGAGCCCGAGTGAAACAAGGGCGAACAGAGCAGGTTGAGCCAAGCCCAGAGTTGAGCACAATCACTTAAAATGCTAACAGAATAAGGCTATGTACTGTTCATAGTACGAATAAGAGGTTTTGTGGTGTAGTACTATCTCGGATCTTTAAACAGGCTGGGTAAGAAATATCTTGACACAGGCTAGAGTCCAGCATGTAATAGATATGTTTGTCGAAACTAACAGGCAGTCTATTAAGAAATGGTGGGGGGGGTTCCTTGCTGCCAAGCTACTTTACAGCATACTAACTTGCAAGAGAGTACAGCAGATAATGCTATAAAGAAGTATATTGTAAAATCTAAAAACTAAGCCAACATACTTTGCAGATGAAGAGATACTGCAAGGTAAGAGAACAGATCTGTGTGATCGAGTTTCGTTGTAGCCGTTTAATGCAGCATGCAGGACTGGAGATGAAAAAGACAAGCTTGACTGATAGTTATAGGTCTACCTGACATCGACAGCGGAAAACACCGACAAGCGAATCGCGAGCTACATTAGATCGACAATGCAGAAGACCGACGCGATGGATGAAAACACCGACGCCGAGGATGCCGACATGGGAAAAGGCTGTGTAAGTATGCGGTAGTGACGGACGTTAGGGTGCGAGTAAGGTAAGTGTGGATATTGACGGTCTGTGGGGATAGGGGTGGGTTAAGTGAGTTAGGGTTAGGGACTGGGTTAGGTAAGTGTGCAGTAGTGATGGTCTTTGGGTTAGGGGCAGGTTAAGTGAGTTAG
>NC_056747.1:194247960-194260460 GCF_019279795.1 Protopterus annectens
ATTTGGCTTAGATGCTTTACACATCGATTTTTTAAAACTTGGTGTTTTTTTATTTTTATTTTTGTTTTTTTCACGTTGGTATTTACCCACAGAATCTTTTCATTCACAGTGACCTGGCACCCTAACACCTGTACAGGCTATGTCATAGGAGAGGGCTCAAGTTTTCTACTAGCAGTCGGAGTCCTTGTGTGTATGAGATAATTTGTACCAACATGAATAAAAGAAACGTCTGTATTGCCTTACATTAAGGCATTGTAAGGCCTTTCTCTATCCTGTATTTTTGCTTCTGGCAAGCATAACACTATTTTAGGTTCATTATCTTCTCTGCAATTCTAAATAACAGTTCTGGAATAATTGATTGTCCAATTACAAGAATATCTTTTCTGACCAGGTCTGAAGAATCTTGGATGTCTAATTCAAGAATATTTGCTTGCTCGCTCTATCAGTTGAGAGAGGAGTTTATCTTTCATCACCATTAGTCTTATTAATCCCATTGTATGTAATTCTTGTTATCTAGAAGGATACATTCCTTATCCAGCTGGCTTTGGACATCTACAGCTTCAGCCATGTTATCAACATCTCTTCTGTTTTTCTTTCTTTCTTTTCTCCTTGCAGCAATGTTCTTTAGTACTTGATTACTTCCTTTTCACCTCCACCTTGCATTTTTTTTTCTTCAAACTTCTCTTTTTTGGAACAAATATGCTTTTTTTTTTTTTTTTTTTTTTTTTTTAGATTGTTTGTCTTCTGGTAGAAAAAGTTTATTCCCTGTAATCAGTGTTACATAACAAAGGCTTGTCCTTTTTAGTATGTATTCTCTTTCCTTTGTAGACATTAATCGATTTGTCTTCCTTATTATTTGTTGTAAGCTTCCTTTCTTTTCTCTTGTCTATGTTCTGAATCTTCAGATTGCTCTACTTCTATCCAGAGTTTCAAAGTTGTCAGTGGCATTATCTTGTTAAGTAGGGGTTGACTGATTTTTCCCAATAATACACTTTTTCCCAAATGTGTTCTTTTCCCGAACATTTATCTTACCAGTCCAGTCATTAATATATGTAACAGTTCTTCAAGCTGTGCCAGCTGTAAAAGTGTAATCCTAGTCAGTAAATCTGGATTTACTACTAATAATTTGAGGAACACAGATCACCAATGTTTGGTTTTAAAACATAACATTTAGTGCATTGTACAAGATACTTGTGCTTTAGCAGATCTTTGATGGTGCTCATTTAAGGAATCCATTTTCAGCTGTAAATGAATAAAGAATACTAAAAGAAAAGGATAATTAAGACCAGTCCATAATTCAGAGATTATTTAAGACTTCTGTGAGTAAAACCTGCAAAGTGTGCAACTAAATATTAAAGTAGAAAAGTCATTGCTCTGATTGTACCAGTTGTGAAAGACCCACACAAGCTGGGATTCCTTTACATTGTACGTGAAATGTTATCAGTAGCTTCTGCACACTTTTACTCCCAGCTGTACTTGTTTTTAACAGTAAAGATCAATAAATTACAAACCAGCACAGGATTGTTTCCGATAACCTATGGATTGTCTTTTCTGCAGTCAGTGAATTTTATAGTGGACTAGGACCCTTGAAATGGATAGAGTTTGCCTGTCTTAAACCTGCCCCTTTCTAACTACAAACCGTGAAAGTTTGGGGTAAAAGAAACGAGTATAAATCTAAGTAAATCTTCTCATCTACAAGTTATCCTTTTCTTTCTGCAAACAGTGAAAGACTGATGAAAAATTACAATATAAATCAAAATAAATTTCCAGATAACTACCCAGTCCATCACAGACAAACAGGACTGTTTCGATAAACTCTGGTTAAGTGGCATTGCGTCTGCACCATCAACAGAATGGTTTAGAGGGGCAGGTATATCTTGCAGAGGATACATCTGCTCTGGAACAGACTCCTCCATGTAAAACAAATCTCATCCCTGACCGTAATCAAGCCCAACTTGTTAATATGGGTGGGTAATAGAATATTTACCCTAGGACTGTCTGTGTACTACTGATGGACGGAGGCAGTTGCTAAGTGCTTTATCCCACTCATTGGGTTCCCTCAAATTATCTGTGGTATGATCCCAGTTATTTTCATTAAGGATAACCTATAATTATCTACCATGGGATGGGTAAGGCCAGTCTTAACACCAAACGGTATAGATAAATGTAACCATCAAAAGGGACATTTTAAAAGTTATTTTAAGCATAGCCAGGTAGTTAGCCTAGTACTCAACTGTGAACCTATAAGAAGGAGCTGTAGGAAAAACTTCAAGGAATGGTTATTTTGTGGTTCTGGAATATAGGAATATTTCTCTAGCTGATTTGTTCATAGGTAGACTGCTTCAGCTGTAGATATTTTCACAATGTTTAAATTAAGGAAGTACTGGAAAGACCTAGATGAAAGTACTACTGTGGCAGAAACTGCAGAAGACTGACTAGTGTACTACATGTAAATAAAGAAGATCTCTTAACCTTGTTAAAGTCCAAAAGCTGAGGCTGAACTAGTTTGTAAAGTAGATGAACTTCAATCCTGTGTAATTTGAGTGGAAATATAGAGAAACATGGATTCATGTGGACTCAAGGGTTATTTTTGTGAGTCTTGCATATCCAAAGTATTTTACTAGAAAGCCAAATTCAGTGAGCCTAAAACAAAGTGCAAATTTGTGTGCATGTGTTTTTTTTTTTTTTCAGAGTGCACGCCATCCTGTACCACCTCATATTCATGGATTTTGTCCTGGGCAAATTACTATGACAACAGTTTGGTCCCTAGCTGACGTTCTGCTAAATTCTCATGGTGGCCTCCATTATAGGTACCTTATTTATAAACCTGACAAAGGCATTTGACCTCCATGACCACTATCTTCTCTAAAACAAACTAATTGAAGTTTGTATCGGTCCAAACAGTACTCCCTGATTTAAAAACTTCCTTACCTCAGACACTTCATAGTTAAATCTGATTCTCCCAATCAGAATCTGCACCTATTGCCTAAAGTGTACCACAAGGATCCATTATTGTTCCTTTCCTTTTTCATTGCTTTAAGGTACGCTGAACATCACCTGCACACTCCTTGCATAGGGTAGGGCAGAAAGGTGACGTTCAGGCATAGAATCCTCAGAATTGATTTCCCCAGTAGGAACAACAGTCCAAAGAAAACCAAGGAGAACCTGCACATCCAGGAAGGAAAAAAGACCAAGGGGATGGAGGGAGTGAAAACTGCAGCGGTGAAGGCAAGGATATCTCCCATTATATTAAGATTTTACACAGCTGTACTATGTCCTTACCTTCACCGCTGCAGTTTTCGTTACAAATGGGAGAATGCTAAAGCTCAAGGAGAAATTTGGGAGGAGGAAGCAGCAGAGCCGAAGCCACGAAGAATGGCTTAAGAATCCCTGCTGTCTAAGTGGCCTTATCAGGAGGAGTCTGTTTACTACCTTTTTTCCCTTTTAGAAGGGAGGGCAAGATTGCCTCCTAACAAAGGGTGGCTTAGAAAGGTAGTTTCACTGAAATTTAGGCACAGGAGAAACGGACATGCTTAAGCTCTTGTAAAGCCTTCCCCTTATCCTGAAGAGACTTTAATTAACCAGCAGGTGCTTCACCAAGCAAAAGATTATTATCCAGAGGAGCATCCATCAATTTAGCTTTGTCATTGGGCAAAGTTTGAAGCTTAAGCCATGAACATCTCCTCAGAACTGAACCAGAAACGGTAGCCCTAGAAGAGGCATCTGCTACAACATAACTACATTTGATAGAATGATGAACTACTTGAGAGGTAAGGAAGTGCCAAGCAAGGAAAGAGCAGAAGATTTACTCTGTCTAGAAGATCAGAAAGAAGCTGACAAGCCTGAGAAGGAAAAGTGAAGGTGTAACTAGAGATATGGGTCTGTTGATTAATAGCCCTAAAAGCCAAGATAGCCAAAGTGTAAACCTTCTTACCCAGCCCATCCAAGATTCTGCTTTCCTTGTCAGAAAGTAGTAATTTGGATGAAGGAAGCAATTGAGGCTTTATCAGAGGCTACAGACACCACAAGAGGTCAGCAGCAGGACATTTTTAAACAAAAATGAACAATCCTCAAGCAACCTATAAAACGCCCTTTAAAACCTATCAGATTTCTTGAGAGCGGGGGGGGGCAGAGAATCTGGTGCTTTAGAGGCATTGGAAGAAACATCCAATAAAGCAGGCAAGACAGGAGGAATGGCTGCAGGTTTAGGAGATTCCATCTGCAGTAACTCGTAGTACCTCTTTTGAATATCTGAAACCTGGGAAAAAATCCCACTTAAAAAAATCCCATCATCCTAGAGATAGTGTCCCCAAAGAAAATTTCATCAGAAAGATTATCTAGAGCATGAGAATCCTCCTCCTCAGACCCGTAATCTAAAGGAGAAACAATCTGGGTAAAGTAAGCAAGGGAGTCATGATCAGAATCCACCTCAGAAGAGTTGGTCTCTTGGCCTTTTCAGGGAAGAAGAGGACCAAGTAGGAGCAATAACCCCGAAACCCATTGAAGGGGCTGTAATGTCAGTAAAGCATTAGATAACCCCTGAGTTAAAGGCTTGACACACTCTGTGGATCCCTAGGAGTTTTTTAGGTTTTTAGGGCACATCCATCCTAGAAACTTGAGAAGGCCCAGACTCAGGGCTGCGTTCCACAACTGCAGTAGGAACCTCTTCCTAAAGACACTGCGGAACCCCTCTGAAGACCCCTTGGAAATGGTCAACAGTGGTTCCCCCTGAACGCCTGAAACACCTGCAAAGACTTGGACATGCTGAATGCTAGATCCTCACACGTTTCCAGCCCAGACGTGGTAGAAGAATCTGACAAAACAACTGGGCGAGCCTCTGGTTTCATCATAACCTCAGGAGAAGCTCCTGGCAGAGGCTGGGCAGCGGAAGATTCTGGTCTTACCTTATGTACCACCTTCTTCCTGCCCCGAGGGTCAGCTGTCGGGGAAGTTCCATCCATAGCATCTGCAGCAAGAAGCTTAAGACGCTGGTTCTCAAGATACAAGGAAAGGGAAGAAAGCCTACTATGAAGAGTTTTGGGAACAAACATCTGACAAATTGAACATGACATATGGTCGTGAGCAGCACCTATGCAAATAAGACTTATTGTGGCAGTCTTTATGGGGAATCTGTCTCCCACACTGGCATTTACCCTTCTTGGATGACATTAACCCCAAACAGCACAAAACAGAAAAAGTAACCAAAAATCCAACTGGGTACTTATCTGCAACTTTGAGGACTCCAGCAAGCAGTAGTAAGCACAGGAATGCCAACAAACAGAAAACAGGTAAAAAAAAAAACTGAGGTAACAGACCAGTTAAAACAGCGTTCAGACTGGCAGCAAAGAAGTTCTGAGGATGGTAAGCCTGAACGTCAGCTTTATGCCCTACCCTACGCAAGGAGTGTGCAGGTGACATTCAGTGTACCTTAAAGCAATGGTAGACTTTGGTAAACTGGCCGGATGGTGGGCTTCACGGCAGGGAATCCAATTTGTAAGGAATACTGCAGCGGTGAATGTAAGGACATTTTACAGATGCTTTTGCCATTTAAGTCTTTCTTAGAAAGGAGCATTTAAATGTGGAGGAAGTTGGTGTAAGAGAGATGGGAGAGAAATTATTGAAGAAAGTATTCCATTCAGCCCACATATTGTCTGCACTGTGGAAATGGACTGTTCCCCTTTGTGGCATTTCTTTTCTATATTGCTAAATCATACTTTATTTTGTGCATATATGGGGATCCTTTTGTAGGGAGGAAAATGCACTGTGAAGTAAGGAAATATTGTGCTTGGGATGTAGCTGTCGTCCTGAATGGATAGCCCTATGTCAATGATGAGTCGCACAAAGGGACAGAAACTGGCACTGTGGTACGAGTTCAGAATCTAAAAGAAACAAAATTGCTCAAGTATGATTGGCCCCAGTTAATCATTCTGTTAAAAATGTTTCTGGTGCTTTAGTGCAGCACAGAATGTCAAGTTGTAACGAAAAATATTAGAGTATTATCTTGGAGAGAGATTCAGATTATGTGGGGAAAAACGGATAGTGTTCTTTCTTTTATGGGATTTAAAGGTGGACAGTGTGTGTGTGAGAGCCTTAAAATGCTGAGTGGGCATGATTCTGGAAACCACAGGCAGATGCTGTACAGATATAGTAAAATGTGCAGAGAAGTGAAAGACCATATTTGGGCATACTATGTTAAGCTGCCAGCATGAGTGGATTTCAAAAGAAATTGAACGGAAAATGGTGCAGGGGTCATAGCCTGTTGGTGTAAGCTGTGATGTCCGGTTATATCCCACCTGACAACCAACAATTTAATGTGGCATCCCCTACTATCCTGGGTCAGTAACTAAGCTTCAGTCTTCATTACTGACTCCAGTGTAATGCTGTCACTTTCATAATTTTTTTGGGGACTGGACTGCATACCTTTGTCCATGCCAAATGTTTTTTCTTGTACAGTTTAGAGCAATGTATCCCAGTTTGACCTATGGTACACTTACACTCAAAGTAAATTTGTAAGTCTCACACATACGAACACTTTTAGGAAAGCCTGACGCAGACTTCCAGCTGTGTCCCTTCCTCAAAATAATACGGTAATGCTGCTACCAATCATGTCTTCGGGGTGACCAATTATGAAAATTAAATAAAATAAATGATACTTATAAGCGACCAGGCCTTCAGCATGACCTGGAAAGTATCAATTGGGTATAATTGCATGCTAATCTCTAAAGAAAAACACTAATTTCCAGCTACAATATAAAGTAATTAGTACAATGATTACAAAAATGTACATCAGTAGCTTTCTGTTGAACTCAGTCACTGGAAATGTAAAATTTAAACTGCAAGATAGGAGTTCATTTATTATAGAAAAACTCTTATCTTAACTAAACTATCCTAAGTTAACTAGAGTATACTGTCTCTGATCTAATCTAACACATAACAGCAAGGCAGTAAAGGCAAGCTTACAGTTTTTGGTGAGTTCTTTTTCATGGGTGTCCACTGACAACACAGCACTGTAACGGACTATTTCACAAAACAGCTCAGCACTTGACAAACTGTCTCAACTGTCTTAGTAAAAATAAATAAAAAAAAACAGCTGTTTCTAAGAATTTCTTTTTCTGTCTGTCAGCTGTTTAAGTGCTTGGCAATGAGGAACTTTCTAATGACCTCACTCACTTTTCAGTTGATAATTCCACAGTACTTCAGAATGTCTCAAACATGTACAGTTAGAAATACATCAGAACACTGACAGATTCTGTAAACATTCTGTATAAACAGGGAAGTACTCTACATTTTCTAACTTTACATTTTCACAAGTAGACATGCTGCATACCATATAAATTAATCCAGAATATACACAAATCTCCTGCCAGACATGCTAACACAGATGACAGTTTTTCATTTTCTTCACGCAAACTCCTTCCGTCATACAATTCAGACATTACACTGCATTTACTAAATGGTTACTAAAGGATTACACAGCTATGATTCAACAAATATTGTAGTTTTAAGGTATACAGTATAATAGCTATGTATATGCCTCACATTTTGCATTTGAAATGTTTTGCTCGACACTAAATTCAGAAGTGTATACACAAGTGCCCCATATTGACCATCTGGAATTATTTGATGGGTGACACAAGTATGAGTTGAGTTTACAAGAAGCTATTGGTACATTTTATTGCAAATGAGCACAAGTTGAATTCTACAAAGTATATGAATACTTTTCAGGTTACTGAACTGACTTTTGAAAACTTGGTTTATGATAAAATATGTAGTAGAACATTAGACAGAAATGTCCATCAATTTCTTTCCAATCCTTTTATCTTCTGTGTGAGGTACATGACGGGGGTATTGCATAGATTCTGCAGTCTTCGGTATTTCCTATGCAGCTGCTTTCCTCAGGCGTGCTAGCTGGGTCACGTGCTCCTTGCCTTTTGATTCAGCTGGTAGAATGTCTGTCTGTTTTGGTTATTTATTGATATATTTGTGTGTGTGTTGTTAAATAAAATGATTGTGTAGTGTTTTATGCATCTGTACATATTTGAATGAACGTGTGTGTGTGTGTGTGTGTGTGTGTGTGTGTGTGTGTGTGTGTGTGTGGGTGCAGTGTAAAGTGTTTGACTCTTCATGTAGTCGGCCTGTTTTCTGAGTAGCACAGTAAGATGACCGTGACTACAGTTGATTTTTTACGATGGCACTGGTGTTTTTTAACAATTGTTTATTTGACCATGGAGTTGGTGTACTTGAGGGTTACTAGGTCCCACACATAACACAGTTAAGGAATGGGGTACTAGGTCCCATACACAACACACTTAAGGAATGGTTGTGTTTCTGAGATCTTGGGAGACTGGTACGTTTTTATACTGGAATGATTTGTTTATGTTGCATTAGGCAGTTTTAGCATTCCTTGTACTCCTTGTATATTTTTACAAGGCATAATTGGTTGTAGGTTGGTTGATTTGCAGAAGGAAGCTTTGGAGTTTCCTTTTCCAAAGAATAGTGCTGGAATGACTAGGTTAGTGGGCAGTGTAGTCATGGGTGGTGGTCATTTGCATGAGGGCTACTAGACTGATAGGTATGTGTCTGTGTACAAGGGTAGTTGTGAGTGTGTGTAATACCCATACAAGATAATAAGTTTAGCAGCATTGAAGGCTATGTTGAGTTTTGCTTGATAATGTGTAAAATGTGTGCTCAAAACAGCTTTCTTCAAAAGACACTGCATTTGCACATAGTAACAGAACACTCCATTTTGTTGGGGAGTGGGTGACCACTCACACCAGGTGTAGGGATCTCTGTCTGCATCAGTGCTTTTAATATAACACCTACAAAGCTGCGCCACAGTGGTAAGGGGGGTGACTGTCTTTTTGCAGTGATCTTTTTGTTAAAAAAAAATGTGGTTTTCTATTGAGTCGTTCTAAAGCTCGAGAAGATACAAAAGGATACCCTATAAAAATGTTTTAATTAGTTACTGATGGCATTTTAACTTCCTCTGCATTTTATATTGATAAACATGCAGTCCTATTTCTGCAATTAACTGCTTATTAGTAAGAAAGGAACGGTAACATATTAACATTGGGTCAAGGATTACTAGAGCACTTGTAGCTGCAGTTTGTAACAGAAAATTAATCTAAGCACTACAGCATTAAATAAATGACCAGCTAATAGTCCTTTTGCATCTTATTACTCTTGAAATGTAAACTCACTAGCTAGTAATTACTATCCATCATTCTGTGAACAGTTCTACTGTAGGGGCATACCTCCCAACTGTCCAGATTTTTGCCTTGTATTTTGGTCTGTTGCTCATAAAATTTGTGATTTTCTGGCAAATCGAAGTGTAAAGGCGCTAAATAATGACTAACATTCGAGTTTCAGACTTGTCATGCATTTTCTGAAGAATATTAACACGCATCTTGTTCCACAACTTTCTAACTTTTTATAAGAGCAATATTTAAAATCTGTCCCTATTTTTTGGGCCTTTGCCACCTCATTATTTTAGGCTTTGTCCAGATTTTTTTGAGCCAAGTGGTTGAGGAATATTGTATGTTTAGTTCCAAGGCAAGGCTGCACAGAAGCCTGACACCTTCAAGTGGTGAGGGACAGCATAACACACTCCCTGGCTTGCACTATATAGGATCAGAATAATTGCCTGAAAACTACTTAAAGATCATTTACATACAGGTATTGCCTTCAATTTCCATGGAAATGTCTTATCTTAGTAATTTGTTTTCCACCCTACAGTTCTGCTGTAAATATTTTTTTCTATTTATCCCCATAAAACCATCTATTTCTGATGCAGTAAATCTGACTTCATTATGCTTGTTGTCCTGATGATGTGATGTCAGGTCGGCTACTGCAAGTAATGGGATGTTATGTCTGTATGGGTGCATGTGATTCTAGGATCTGTTTGGGGTTCTGGTCAGTTTGTATAGTTGTTCTGAAGTGGTAAGTGATCGCCTATGGGTGGGAGCGTACTGTTTTTCTGTGTGCTATGAGCATACATACCTCTTCACCGTTCTACAAATGTGTCTAATTTCCCTGATTATTTTTTTTCTCATTTTTTTATGTTCCTTAAAATGTTTGTGGTTTTCTGCAGAGTAGGTGAGGATTGGAGTTGCAAAATAGTTACAAAGTAATGTCAGAGATTGTCCAGTTATGATTTTTATATCCTTCAGAAGTCTTTTCTTATTAGTAACATTGCTTTTCTAACCCCCTCCCCCCAATGTGATGTTGCCACATTGGTGAGCAAGTGTTGTTTTCTCCATGTGCCTGAACAAGGGCAAAACTCATTGGCTAAGGAGGAGGAAGTGTTTTTTTACATTTAAATCGGATATATTAAGGTACTGCTGTGTGCAGTCAGAACACCTAAGTAATACAAGTAATTATATGCATCTTTTTTTGGTGGAATTTCATTCAAGATTAGCTTTGTTGTAAAGCATTATAATGTCTTACACATATTTAGACAAGCTACTGCACAGGAAGGGACGAAAGGTGGAGGTGTCCTAATGTTCATCAAAAAATACATATACCTCAAGGCTGGTTAAGTAGTAGGACATGCTTGAGCTTCTCCAGTTTAAAACTGCCATAGGCAGAGTCCCATACTATATCCTTGCAAGTTGCAGGCTGTCTTCTGTGACCCAGGAAACCCATAACACATAAACTGAGAATAATGCACCACCGTACCATGCAGGCCCAGAGATTCCTGGACTTTGTAAACGCAAACCGCCTTACAATAGTGTATACAAAGAATGTTGCAGTTTATACAAACGTTTTTTGGATGACATCATCATAGTTTGGAAAGATAGTATAGAAATGTTAAATGAGTTTATCAAATACATCAATTGTACCACCACATTTTCAAAATTCACTCATGAAATGGATGCATGGATTATTAATTATCTTGATGTGACAATAGAAAAAGATGGAGACAAATTTAAATCAAGGTTTTTAGGAAAAAAACTTTTTCCAATTCATATCTGCATTTTAAAAGTGGACACCCTTTACATCAAAAAAGAAATATTGTAAAGGGTCAAATGGTTAGAATTTTAGGATGACATCGAATGACCAAGATTTTACCACAGAATTAGAATTTTTAGTAGATATGTTTTTGGATAGGGGTTATCCACTTGACTTTTGCAATCATATTAAAGAAGACTTTATTAAAGGGAGGAAAAACCGGTTTGCACCTATATTGAATTGGTCTCCCCATCAATAGTGACCTTGGTTCATTAGAGTCTAAAGACTCAAACAAAGAAAAGACATATAGTCGGGCATTTATAACTGATTTCAGTGGGGATGCAGGTATTATACATTAAGTGGTTTACAGAGAATGGGAAAAATTCCTTAACATCACAGATCTTAATTTAAACAAATCAAAAGATTCTTTCAGTATTATTTTTAGGAGTGGACGCAACATCAAAGATTGGTTGACTGTTCAACACAAAGTGAAGAAGAAAAGCACAAAAATAGGGGGCACTTATTCGTGTGGTATGTGTATGCAATGTGCATATATGATCAATTCACACAGTATTTTCATTGAAGGAAGAGAAAGATCATTGGTAAAGTATACAGCAACTGTAATTCTTTTGGAGTAGTGTATATCGCAATATGTGAAATATGTTCGGCCTTTTACATAGGGAAGACTGAGAGGAAGATAAGGAGAATTTACGAACATTTGAATGACATTAGAAACGAGAAAGAATGCAATGCATTATACAAACACATGAACACCTGCCCCCTAGCTAAGTATAAATTCTTCATCTTGGAAGAAATTCAGAAGAGCGAGAGAGGTGGTTTGTGGGAGACTTGCATCGAATACCGGGAATTATATTGGCAAATTGTTTTGGAGGCTAATAAATTCCCAGGTTTAAATGATTACATCTCACTCGCCCCAGTTTTGAAATTAAGGGCATCAGAACTGTAATTACATCATATTAGGTGTCATGTACATACATTCATATTTTTATATATGATTATATGCATATACATATTTTTTATCAATAATTTTTATTAATAATTTATCAATAACTCCACATCCATAATTTGGGGATATAATATTTCATTATTTTAATGGTGTTTTGAATTAGTGGTACACATTTATTATTTATAATCATCATTATATACACTTATTTATAAAGTTTGGGTTTTATATTCTATACAAATATATCATACACTTTTCATTGAGACATTTTAGGTGCCATTTATATTCATATGTATAATATTAATATTAAAATAATGTTTACTTATCCATCTATTTTACCTTGTGTGTGTGTGTGTGTGTATGTATATATATATATATATATATATATATATATATATATATATATATGATTTCATATATACATGTTTTTATCTACATTTTTACACATTTCTATTTGCCTTTAGTTTCTCTTAGATTTCAGTATAAAAGATGAAATATAAGTATATACACTATTTTGACCACTAGATGGGAGCATTGTCCCACTGTTGTCACCCGTGTTTCTTGGCTGAATGTTGTTTTAACATTA
>NC_056747.1:194265460-194293719 GCF_019279795.1 Protopterus annectens
CAGCAGGAGGAACTGATCGCGCAGAAGAAAAGAGAAATTGAAGCAAAATTGGAACAGCAAGCAAAAGAGAAGCAACAAGCTGCAGAGCGAGCAGCACAACTGGAACAGTAGGTTTTATTTCTTGTCATTTATATGTATTGCCTGGTACGTCTAGCTTTTGAACTCTGATGGTTAGGCTGTGAAGTACAGTGGAAATGTAAACAGTCCTTGTAACAGTAGGTACAGTTATGTAATGACCATGTTTAGATTCCCATTCCCTGAATTAGATAACCTCTTGATTTTTGCTGCCTCAAGTTTATTTGTGCATTCAAAGGCTTATGCGATTGTTTCTAAGAGGCGAGTCATTTTAGTGGTTTGACTGTAAAAGTGTCATATTTAAGATTCACTACCTGCCAGATGTCAAAATTTGTGTTTAGCAGTAAATGGGCATTGATGATTAAACTTTAACAGCTATAACTTTAGAGCAAAACCATACAAATTTAAATTAACATAGAATCAACAGATGAGAGAAAAAAAAACTAATGTACAGAAATACGAAAGTGCAAAAAAATCAATATTTTTCTAACAAATCATCTAACATTTGCCAGCATCTATTCTGATGTGTGAAATTAGAAGTTCTCAGTTTTAACATTGACAGTTCTTTCTTACAAACATCTTTAGCCAAAGGGATAAATTCAGTTAAGGTAAAGCAGTTTTATTTTTCTAGTTCATTGCAACTACTTTTCGAGCTATGGCTAGTATAGACAAGAGGCATTTGCAGTGTAAGTATAAAGTCTTGAAACATACATTAAACAAAAATCAGTGAATCAGTAGTAGTACATTTGTCTGTATGCAAAGCTTGTGAAAGTTTTCCTAAACTTGTCCAGAAAGATGCGACCATTTTGTCAAATTAATCCAATCAGCAACAGTGTCGTCATTACATCACCAGCAATTAATTTTTTCCAGTTTTGTACATTAAATCTATTTTGTGAGGGGTTAAAACTCTATGAAGATACTTCCATGAATACTTTCTCCAGTGAAGGGAAGATGTAGTCTTTCCGAAAGATTTTAAAATTAACTTTTTTTTTTTGTCATTTATTAGAGAAATCAAGCCCAATCATTTTTAAAGCATAACTCCAAAAGGATGTCTAATGATGCAAACTCCAGTCCTGAGATCCTGTATAGTATTGATAAATAAGATTTGTTTATATATGTGTGTGTTTATGTATATATATATATATATATATATATATGTGTGTGTGTATGTGTGTATATATATATATATATATATATAATCTGTCTATATATAAATGGGTCTACTTCATATGATCAACAGTTAATTTGATCGACACTCATTTGACAGAGACCAAAATACCTAAACCCCATTTGATTAAAACTCATAACACTGTCACCTGAAATTAAAAAGCATTATGCCCTTTTTCCCACTGTAGCGTGATCCTGGAATTAGTATATATAGTTCGGGGGGATGTGGGGGCATAGCCCCCTCACATACTTCATACATTTCAAGCATACACATGGATACTTAAAACTGAAATGACTAACTCTTTGTAGAAAACAATATTTATCTAAACTATGTGGGGGCTGTGCCCCCCCTCAACTCTATATACTAAGTCCAGGATTGCGGTGCAGTGGGAACAGGGCATAATGCTTTTAATTTCATGTGTCAGTGTTATGAGTTTCGATCAAATGGGTTTTAGGTGTTTTGAACTTCAGGTGTTTTGGTCTCTGTCAAATGAGTGTCGATCATATGAAGTGTGTGTGTATATAATGATTGTTAATATTGAAGAGACTTTCTTAAGATTTTAGGAATATGCTTTTCTTGATAATCCATGGAGATTTTAATTTTAACCCTAATATTTCTTTCAATTGTGTATGTTTAACCATGTGTTTTTCTCTGTACTATATTTCACAGTTAGAAGATCCGTATTTTATATTTTATTCCTATTTAAAAATTGATGCCAGAAAATTGTTTTTCTTTTGAATGTCTCTAAACAACCTTTAGTATTGGGTATAATAAAAACAAGAAGTCTTTTAACTGTAGAATTTATTAATCTTTTAAATGTATATGAATTATTATCAATAAAGGGAAGTAGGGCTTAGATTTTTCCTATCATTTAAACAAAAGTCTTTCAAAAAAACAGTAATTTTTTTTTTTATTCTAAAAAAGGTGTTGCAGTATTATGACATTCTTGTTGCTATCAATCATGGATGGACTTCTATTTAGATTGATATAAAGAGGTTAACCATAATGATATTGTGTTTAAATGGTAGACGTGGCATACAAATCAATATTAGGGGAAACGTGTACCACCTTCTTGCCAAACTTTGGTATGCCAATCAGAAGATATCTTTGGTTTATTAGGAAACCAAAAAAACTTTAATAGAGAGAAACTTTGATTTTTTTTTTTTAGTAGGAAGTATTAATGACTACATGTAATTTAGAATTTTTTTGGCAAAATCATTTTTATCAACGTGAGTTTGTCTATTGTAAAAAATTGTGCCAGTCAGTTAATTTAATTACTATATTTTTCAGATTAATGGAGTCCTTCGCTGTGGATTTAATCCCTAGATAATATGCATTATTCCAACTAAACAATTTAGTAATTGTTTTATTTAGAAGTAAGGTTTTTGTTTTATAAAATGTTAAACCTGAAACTTGTTCAAAATAATCTATAGAAGCCATTATATGCTACAATGAAACTTCAGTATCACAACTAGTCATTAAAATGTCGTCTGCAAATAGTTAGATTTTACAGTTAAAGTTACAGTCTATTGGGAAACCCTTAATTTTATCATTGGATCTAATATAGGTGACAAAAGGTTCAATGCCTAAATCAAATAAGGGGGACAAAGGGCATCCTTGTTTAGTACTCATTATCTAGCTCATTTAAAACAACTTAACCAGTTTTAAGACCTGAGAAAGCTTCTATAGAGGTTAGTGATATCTTAAGTACCTTAAAAGTCCAATTGATGTAGTCAATCTAAGTCTAATTGATCAGTCTTTATTAGCTGTATCAATTAAAGTATTAAGTCTGATAATAATATTAAACCTCTCTGTGTAATATAAACGCAGTTTGATCCTCTCATTTAATTTTGACATATGATTCTATCTTTTAGCAATGACGGACATAAACATTTTGTAATCCTTTAGTAAGGAAATTGGTCTGTAGGAAGAGCAAAGCTTAGCATCCTTATCTTGCTTTAAAATAGAAACAAGGGAATAATGCCAAGGAGGCTAATGACAGATTTTATTTGTTTTGAATACTGTTAATATACGTAAAATATCTGGAAACCAGTTATATAGCTATAGAGTTAAACCATCAAGACCTTTTGCTTTGTTAGTTTTAAGGTTTGCAATTTGATTTTTAATTCTCTAAATGAAAATTTATCAGTATTAACTATTTTCCTTTAGTTAACATTTTTAAAGTAAAATCTATATCAGTATTGCTATTTTTTCAAGATTAGTCTTAATATTATTGATACTTTCATAATACCTTCTAAAACATTTTGAGTATATCCTTTAAATACATAACTTTAACTTTCTTCCCCTGCTTAAACAGTAATTCTGTTATATGATGTGTTTATTTTCTTTTTGTATCCGATAGCTAATTTATGCAAACTGTTAGGATTTGTTGGGTAAGACTGCAGCTTCCGTTTTTCTAATTTTTTTTTGAAATTATATGATTAAGTGTATCGAAATATTGATTTAAAGTTATTAGTTCAGTATTTGCAGTCTTATCATTGGGCTCCAAGTTTGATTTTAATTTATCTACACTGAATTGTATGTTTTTTAATTTGTCCCATTCCTTTCTTTTGCATAAATACCAATTTTTTATTCTTCCATACAGATATGCCTTTAGAGCATCCTACAAAATAAGTTCTGTTACTTCCCCATTGTTATGTCAATAAACTGATTTATTTGTTATAACAGCCAGTCTTTAAAATCTTTCAATTTTATTATTTAGGTTGGAATTTTTTGGTAATGAATTAAATTGTCAGTCTTTAAAGTAATAGTAAACTTTATAGCATTGGGGTCAGACAAAAGGACAAGACGTTAATAATATTTATTCAGGTTTGGCATGTAGACCACTTGAAATAACTTTCAGTGTATGTGTGGGTACCAAATCTGTTTGAATAATGTATACAAATAAGGGATTTTACTGATTTTTTTTTAAAATTTTATTTATATATATATATATATATATATATATATATATATATATATATATATATATATATATATATATATATTCATGTTATCCACAGTTAAATCCATAACAAATTGTTTTAAATGTTTAGCAACAGAGGATCATCTCAGTTCCCATCCATTTGTAGTATATTTACTAGACAAAAATTGAAATCTCCTCCTATTATTCATTCTTTTTTGTAAGGTTATGATGTCTAAATATTTGTTAGCATTTTTTGCTCCAATTCCAGGTATCCAATATGTATTTACAAATGAATAATTTTTTTTTATTTCTGCTACCACTAATGTCAACATTTCATTTTTATCAGAATAGTACTTTATTATTTTAGGTATAGGTAGTAACTTTCTCTGTAGCATCAAAGTGCCTCTTTTTGTTTTAAAACGAGAGCTCACTGATACTGAGTTAATCCTTCAACATTAGTTTATCAACATCTTCATTTAATGTGTTTCTTGTAGAAAAATTGTGAGCTTTGTGTAGATTCAAATATATATTTAAATTGCTTTTCAGTGGACTAAGTCCATTAATATTTAATGAAAGACAATTGTAAGTAGACATTCAAGAAAAGGGAACAAAAATGTAAATTAGAAGGTGGTTGGCTCAGTATAAAGAATACATTATTTGTGGACAAGATGAGACCAATAGAATGTCAACCCTAAAAACTTATACCACACATGGAATAACATATGTATTCCTGGTGTGATGATGAAATCATACAGACCACTCACTAACTTATCCATTTCTCAACCAGCAATCCTACACAGTTGCTACTTTCTAAATATACTGAAATAATGACAGTAATAATTAAAACACACACATTGTTAAACACCAAAGGAACTAATAAATTAGGAAGTTATATTGTATTTGTGTAAGGGATATTAATCTGGTCTATATTAGATAAAAGAAAGTTTAATCCAACGCTGACATCACAAGCCCCAGAAATCGCAGTTGTGGGGGACTGCACCCCCCCACTACATATGTATTCCAACTTCAAGATCGCACTATAGTGAAGAAAGGGCAAATATTCCCATCTTCACTGTACCGCAATCTCACAAAAATTTTGTGAGTTCCGGGATTTTCGATTATGTCGGGTGTTTGTTTAACTTTCCTTTATGTAATATAGACCCTATTAATTATGGCTGTTTTTCTAAATCTGACACATTGGACACTTCTAGTTATATTCTACTCAAAAGTATTAGAAATATTTAATGTAAGATTCATTGCCAATCATACAGTCTCTATTATCCCAGTCTTATTACTGACAATTTTGTTTACTGTTTCTCTAACCTAATATAATTTGCATGAATAAGCTAATACAACAGCCCAACAGTATAAAAGTTAAGATACAGGATCACCATGATTCAGACCGGAGTTCAAAAACTGGCCAGGGCATGACAGTGCACAACAGCAGTGTCTGCACAGAGGTTAGGCTTGGCAGTTGCATCTATTCTACTCTTATTAATAAAAGAGGAAATTTCGTAGCGCACACCAATTAAAACTCAAATGTGAACAGTGCCCCAATTCATCTTATTGCAATACAGACTCTATTTTATGTTAATAGCCACATTTTTCAGTAGTAGTTTAATGTTCACTATTATGAATAATTCTATTCTAGACACTAATTAGCAACATATATGATTGTTTCATTCCTATAGATGTGATATAAACAGAATAGTATTTTGAAAGTGGCTGCAAAAAAAAAAAAAAGTCTTGTACTTTTCTAAATAATAATGCATACCATTAAAACTGCAGTGTGAATAATACCCCAGTTTACTGGTTGCAGTACAGGTTAAATATTGTATTGATAGTGTTAAAACGCTGAGTTTCCTTCACTGTTATGAGGGATCATAAATTCTAGATAGAACATGTAATAATTTTATAATTGTTTCATTTTTATTAACTCCGTGTAAATGGAACAGAACAGCATTTCAAAAGTGGCCGCCATAAAAGGGTGTCTAATGTTGTTTTTTAATTACTACAGCACTGCCGGTTGTCAAAGTAGAAACTTTATTGTTGGATTTTAAGTTGACTTGTTGATTTCATTAGAAGACTTTGGTATACCATCAAGCTGTTTTGAATTTGGGCACAACTAGGGGGAAAAAAAGAAATGATAGTTGAAGTTTTAATATCTAAAACTTTTTTTGTTTGCTGCTCCTTTAAAAATTCCATCACATTGACTGACTGTATCCGTGTCGGGTCAAAAGTTCAGGGCATCTCTTCTTGCTAGTAGACTGCACTGTAGAATGATATGCGCTGTTGCTGAGCAGAATTAAGTTTCAAGCTGTTAAACTGCATGCTTCTGATGCATCTCTTGTTAAGAGTGGGAAAAACAAACCCACAAAGAAGACTTGCCTGGCTCGCTATCATTATACTAACCACGAATGACGAAAAGATTTAAAAAAAAAAAAATTACTGTTTTTAAAAATAAGCAGACATGACTCCAGACATGCAACTGAGTGTATAAACTCCACTTATAATTACTTCACTATTATAGCCATGTATAAAAATAAAAATATTGCATTTTAAGCATTTTAAAAGAAAATCTCTCATGTTTCAGTGAGAGTGCAGCATCCTTGAGGAAAACACTACGCCAATATAATTGAATAATCTAACCAATGTATAGATACTTTTTGTGAGTACTGTGCACCAAGTGTCATGCTACCCCTCCCCTTTCATTTCCTTTTCCCTCAAAATGGACATAGTAATTTTATTAATGAATAAGGTGAATAGGTATGAAAAAAATAATGTAGATTACACACTGTTTATACAGACAGAAGAAAAATTGGGGTAAAAGATTTGTATTTATTAGTAACAATATATGTATTTTTATTTATTAGTGTGTGTGTATACATATATATATGTGCGTGTGTGTGTATGTATATGTGTGTGTGTATGTATATGTGTGTGTGTATGTATATGTGTGTGTGTATGTATATGTGTGTGTGTATGTATATGTGTGTGTGTATGTATATGTGTGTGTGTGTGTGTGTGTATATGTGTGTGTATGTGTATATATGTGTATATATATATATATATCTACTGTTAATAATAAAAAAAAAATTGGTACAAACCTTCACTGTATTCCTGTGTTTGATGATAAAGTTTTAAAACAGCAACATCTTTGAGATTTCTAAATTAAATTGTAGCGCAGCCATTATTTTTTTCTTTTTTGTTTGTTTCTTTGAAACCAGCCATTTTTAGTTGCTTGTCTCTTCAAACTAGAAAGAGATCAGTCCATTTCCTCAGTTTTATCTAATGATTTCTTCCCATTCACAAATTCTAGGGCATCTAATAATTTATTTTAAGTTTTTTGTCCTTCAGGTAAAAGAATCCTGATTTTTGCCAGGGAAAACTGAGCTTTAATATCTGTCTTTTTCAAACTTTATTAGTGGAGCACAGGATTTTCTTTTAATCATGACCTAAGAAGTATAGTCCATTATCAAACCTGATGACATTGTCTTTTATTTTTACTGGAGAATTAGCCCAGGCTGATTTCAGAAGCAGATATTTGTCTTGGCTAGAAAGGAATTTAACAATGATAGATCTAGGGAACTGTAGGGGTTTTCTTCAGTGATGAGGATGAAAGAGGCTCTCTCAGTGCCAAAAGAGAGAGCCTCTGGTAGGTTTAAGTGCTTTTGGTAACCAGTTGTTCAAAAAATGTAGCACATTGTCCCCTTCCTCTTTCTCTGAAATTCCATATATCCTTATGTTGTTCCTTTTGAGATCTGCTCTCCAAATCTTAAACCTTCTCCAGCAACAATGTATTTTGTGTTATGAATTTTGTATGGTTTTCGTTCTGTCACTCTTCTAAGTCATTAACTGCTTCCTCTGTTGAAGAGTTCTGCACTGATTGCTGTTTTTAAAACTTTATTTAACAAGTCTATTGTTTTCTGAAATCTTTTTTTATATATCTAATCCATCTTGGTCTTGAGTTTATCAAGTTTTATAGAAAGTTCCTGGATGCTGCCCACAATAGTTTGTAATTGCCTTTTCACCGAGTTTTCCTGGGAATTAATTTTTTGAGTGGCTTATTTTTTTGTAAGCAGGAAATAGCAGGAAAAGTCTTAAGTCTTAAAACCTTGTTTTTTCTTTCAAATATTATTTGGGTTTAGGAGACTTAGAATATATAGGAAAGTAGTTTTTTGTTGAATTTATATAATTAAATCCTGTCAGAGTAGAGGGACAAATACAAAAACTGTGTGCTGCTAGCTGATCATCTGTTGCAGACAAAAATTATTGTGTGTACAAAGCTGAGATTTTCTCCATGATGGTTCAAGGCATCTGGTAATCTGTTTCACCAAAAGCAACCTAGTGAAATCACTTAGTTCAAAACATTAAGCAGCCAGAGTCAGTATTTTTGCAGTTTGTGCAAGCTACTCTCTGCTGTTGAACTATGCAGTCTTATTTAAATGTAAAACTCTGAGGCCACAAAATTTGTTGAAGAGATTTGATCATTATGTCTTGCAGGAGGTTGTGCAGCTCCAGGATTATAATTCAGAAGCACTGATGTGGGTCTCTTTCAGGGATTCCCCTGCAAAAAAAGCAGATTCTTTAATTGGGTCAACTGGCATTATTACTGTTGCGTAAAGTAAATTGTATGAGACATCGAATCTGTTAATACACTGCCCGGATGTTCAGTTTAGATGAGTCTCTGCATGCTTGTTGAAGTCAAATTTTTTTTCCTTTGTTGTTGTTTGACTTTGCAGTTAGGATATGGAAGCACGGGGAATGGGAAGTGAGGGATTGTACCTTGCAAACATCTTCCTCTTTTTCTTCAAGTTTTGTCAGTTTGCAGTTGAGAAATTCAATTCGACCAGATGATGCAACACACTTCCTTAAAGTCCAGTGCAACTTCTGTGTTGGGTAAAAGGCAAGTATGGTTACAAGGAAGACCTAATTCAGAAAATATTTTGGCCAAAATCTAGTGACTTTGGTATATATAAAAGGTTTTGTATAGGTTATTTGGAAGACCAAGACAATGAATGAATTGCACAATGATTTTGCAGGTTGTTTTTCTCCATTATCTACCGTTTCCTCATTAAAATTTTCACTTGTTCAACCCCACTACTCAGCTGCGTACAGGCCATCTCATCACTGCTACATTACTTTGGGTGTAATGGGTCTTACATTAGCTTCTTGGCACATCATATTGTATTGTTTATAAGGTTTCTAGTTTTGGTCTGCCTTGCCTTAAACGGTTTAGGTCCTCCATTGCTTTAAAGAACTTCTTGTGAGCTGTTGTGTGGCATCTTCTTCCTATGCTCTGCCACTTTGAATTGCTAGTGGTCCAGCTTGAACCCTTTCCCTGTCTTTCACTTCTCATGCAGTGCAAATTTGGAGCCTACCTCCTCTTTGGTTTTGGAAGGCTCCGAAGTTGAAAAAGATAGAGAGGTCACCATAAATTTTCTTCTTCTTTTTTTTTTTTTTAGCCTGTAGTTTTAATTTTATTTTTAACACCTTAATCACATAAGAGTTGGGCAAACCTGCATTAATGGAACAAACCATATTAACACTTTTTATTTTCATTTGCATACATTTATATATCTGTTTTTTCTTTTTGTTTACAACAGTCATCCCAACATTACATAAATTGCTTAATCCATGCCTTCCTTTAAACCTCATTCCTCCTAAACTTTGTTCTGCATGTGTCATTCTCACAATTTCCATGTATTTCTATGTAATTTGCTCCTTCCTTTTTCTAAGGATACCTCTTTCAAGTTTGCTATCTTGTTTACAGTGTTCAGTACTTCAGTATTGTTGGTTTAGACTTTCATTTCTATTTTCTTTTAATTTTTTGACAGCCAACAGACTGAGATTTGAGGCTTTACTATATCAGGGCATTTTGGGTCTGTGTCCCGGGTTCAAATTCGGGTCTGTGTCCCGGGTTCAAATTCGGGTCTGTGTCCCGGGTTCAAATTCGGGTCTGTGTCCCGGGTTCAAATTGGTCTGTGTCCGGGTTCAAATTGGTCTGTGTCCCGGGTTCAAATTCGGGTCTGTGTCCCGGGTTCAAATTCGGGTCTGTGTCCCGGGTTCAAATTCGGGTCTGTGTCCCGGGTTCAAATTCGGGTCTGTGTCCCGGGTTCAGAAAGTATAATTTTCTTTAGTTACAACTATTTGCTCACCCAATATTTCTGACGGTGTACTTTTGTAGGGAATTTTTAAAATCAGCCAACTCAGTACATTCCCAAAATGTTTGTTCCTGATTTACCTCTTTTTTTCAACATCACACCTGCCAATGTTTGAGACCTACCTGAAGAAAAATTAATTGCCTGCTTTGGGTATAAAAATACCTATGCAAATACTTACTTCCAAGAAGAAATCCTATACCTTCTGGATTCTTTGCATAGTTGGGAGCCATACATATGTCCTCCCCCTGTTCCGTTGTAAATTGCTTTTCCAGTCTCTTCCATCTTGCATTTGATCCTTCATATCTTTCCTAATTAACCTTTATTATTTTATCAGGAGATACAAATACTTCCATTGCTCTACTCATAAAATCCCAGCTTACTTAGTCATATTCTTTCTCTGCATCAAGAACCACAATAGTGTTGTTTTCTTCCCCCTGGTCATTGTTCCTGTTAATGTTGTCATATTTGTTTCCCCTCCACAAAACCACATTGATTCATATTTATCAATGTTAGCAATGCCTTTGCCATTCTTTTAGTTAGTGTAGACATAAGCACTGTATAGTCCATGTTTTAAAATTTAAATAGGTCTATATGAAGATGGGCTTAATGGGTTTTTATTGTCTTTAGGTAATTCAGCAGCCACAGCTTTGTTCCAAGATGTTTGTGCTTCCCCTTCTTTTAAAATACAGTTAAACAAAATTTTCCAAATCTTTTATCATTTTCTTCCCTGCTAACTTCAGAACTTCCACAGGAATACCATCCGTTCCTGGAGACTTTCCCTCAGATTTGATTGCATGTCAATGTTTTTATCCTGTTTCCTCCTATCGCAACTGTTGGTTGTTGATCCAAATCTACCTTTAACCTTGGCATAATTGTCTTCATGAATGTTTCATTTCCACATTTCTCTGCTGCTTTATATGAATTTTCATCCAAAATGTCTCTAGCTCCCCAAGTTCAGTGACTAACCTTTCTACTTTCTGTTGTCCAAGTCGTGCTACTTTATTTTTTTTCTTTTCTTTTTTAATTTTTGTGCTCTGGAGTTACCAAAATAACGGTTGTCTTTCTAAACTCATGCATATTATCCAAATACTCCCTTGTTTTCTCTTTTGCACTCTGCAGTTGCACTACATTTGTTAGATTCCTCTTGTTCTGTAGTAGTTTAACCTTTGTTAGGCCCTCTGAAAAATTCTGGTTGCTTCTTAACTACCACTTCCAACTCGCTATCACTTCCGAATAACTTTCCATCTTCCCTAAAACTCTTGAATAATTTCCACTGCCCATTCCTTAAATCCCTCTTTAACAGGTAGGGAAAGCACTAGCCTCTCATTTTTGCTTAATCAGTTTACATTTTTATCTTTTTTGGGTGAATGATCTGAAATAGTTATTGGATGTGTCAAAGCTTTAAGTTTAAATGCACAAGTTCCTGTAAAATGTAATTTCTGTTCAGTCTAGTGCAGTTATTGTACATTGGGGAGTAGGTTAATTCTATGTGAGTGTGTACTAAATGTACATCTGCCATGCCATATATTTTCATAAATTGTTTTCAGAAATCTACCTTTTTGTATAGTTTCCCTTCCAGGTCCCCCTCATTACATCTTACTATTGCAAATCAAATTCCATTCCTCAACTGCGGTGGTGGTGCTGCGGTAGCGTTGTCGCCTCACAATAAGACGTCCTGTTCGATTCTCAGCTAGAGCGTCTTTTGTGTGGAGACGTGCGTGAATGGGCATTCCTTCTGTGAATGTTTTGCGTCAGGGCTGGCAACTCGGCACGTAAAAATCTACTGCCAATCATTAGCGGACTGGAGTTCCGCTGTGGTGACCCCTAACCGGGAAAAGCCGAAAGACACAACAACTGTTAATAATTTTCTTTGCTGAAAGTTACTGATTTCTCCTAGAATTTTCCTAATATCCATATTATCATTTTTGATGGAATGTAAGTACATGCCAGCATAATACTCCTTCCTTGCCAATAGCCCCTTACTTCCACAAAACTACTGTTTGAGTCTCCCCCTCATCTTTTTTGGAGCCCCTGTAGTAATCATTATTACTATACTTTTCATTTTGTCCTTGATATATTCTACTGAATACCCATCCTGATATCCTTCCTTTGTCAAATTCATATGTTTATTTCTTTGAAAAGGTGTCTCCTGCAACATTGCTATTTGTAGTCTGCATTTCTTGAGATAGTTCAGTACACTTTCATTTTTGTCCCTACCTGTAAGGCCATTTACATTCCAAGATAATATGGATAGTGTAGCCATTATTATGAAAAGGTATTGTTTCCACCTATTATACATAACTTTTTTTGTATGTGTATTTTGAACATTTGCCTTACATGCACATACTTTGTCAGGCTGATGTTTGAATTTTGTATTCCCCTCAACAAAGAATTCTCAGAACTCTCAAGATTAACTGCGCGCACCTGCAGACTAATTTTTTCCATGTAAATGTAGTCCGCTATGAGGGAGAAAAAACAGATGACAACCCTGCAGATGCATGAAGGAATCTTTGTAAATTTTACTCTGAACAGAATGTACAACTGCCTTCAACTGCAGATTTATTTACTTCCACTGAGAACATTTGCTAATAGAGGGGAGGAAGCTAATATCTTTGCTGATGCAAGAAGCTTTAACATTTTTTATGGCTTTCATAATTTTTTTTTTTTTTTTTTTTTTTTTTTATTTCAAGCCTAATTGTTTCCAAAAAAGATGCTTGTTTTTACAGGGGTGGATGTCTAGATTTATGTCCATGGCTTAAGCTATAAACAAGTGAAATTATCTTAATTTTACGTGATCAGTGCATGTGCACACACCAACCCCGGCACAGCAGCTCAAGATCAGAGCATATTAAGTTAAACTTGCTTTGGTCCAGCCTTTCTTGTGTTCTTGTACTGTAAAGTAAATATTTCTTGCCACTTAATGTACTTTATTTTAATATCTTTCGCGCATACAACAGTCACTGAAAATACTTCTTGTACCCTTGACTACACGCTACACAAATTGCTTTACTGTGTCACGTGCAGTTTAAATACTAATAAAAGTAAAATGTTTCACTTAGTGGAGTTTTCGCTTTCTAAATATTAATGACAAAGTGGGGTATATGCTTTACAGTCAACTCATAGGTTCAGCAAACTCAACAAAAGTCCAGCCTCTCTTAGATACTATTATTGCAATACCATATTTCACAAATGTGATTGCTTCATAGTCTCACATTTAGTTAGTAATTTCAGTGCTGCTGATCGTCTTCCTGTTCATGTCATTTCCCAACACCAGATTTCAAGTCCAAGGTACTCCTGATTTTTCTTCTGCTAGCAAACTCCTGTTTTTTTTTTTTTCTCCCATCTGTTTCAAGCATTTTCCTTTGGAACATCTGAAAAGGTTTCACTGGCAAACTTTTCTCTGAGTTTTATTGTAAGAAGAATGAGAAGCAGAGTCTCCTGTTTGTCTCATTGTTGGATAAACTTTTTATTTCCTCTTAAAAAGCGTCTGTGAGCTCCAGGAAAAAATATTTTGAAGGCAGCCATATATAGCATCTTGAGAGTCTCACCTGCCTCTCAACATTACCCAGTTGCTGGGATAAGTTCTCTTTTCTGTCTGGTGTACAGTGAATAATCATTTTGTACAAACAATTTGTAATGCAGTTCCCTTCTGACAAAGTTATTTTAGGATCAAGTCTCTCTCTCTGTCTCTCTCTGTCTCTCTCATAGCATCTTTATTAATGTAGGTCTTGGCTACTTTCTAGTGGCCTGGTTTGGAGCATATCTTCAGTATGCCCTTTGAATTGACAAATTCTGCTGTGGAGTTCGTCAATATGCATGTTTGTACTTTCATAAAATAGGTACAGTCTATTCCTTTCAGTTTCTTTGGTACAGCTGAAAATCTCAGTATTTCTCTGTATGCTGCGTCTTGTAACGCTACTATTTTATTAAGTGGTGCATCCTGGGAAGCCTTGTACTGCTAGCCTTTTCTTCATTTCAACCTTTGAATTTTGCCATTTTGTCAGTTTATCTGAATAGGTAGTTAAGGCTTCTCCCATTTTTTCCAGCCGTGTTTGAGTTGATATATAACTTGTATGATTTATTTGTCTGAGAACGTTTTGATTTTATTTTTTTTCTCTAGGTTACTTGAAGTCCTCTCTTGTACTAAAGCTGAAACTTGAACTGCTTTTTGCTAAACAGCTGCAGGATTCCTCTGCCAGTTTTTTCTTTCTTTCTTTTCTTTCGCTGACTTATTTCTTAGTTTGTTTTTCCACTGGGAGAGTTGCCATTGTAGACGTGAACACTTTAGAATCATGGTTTAGAATTCAAATGGCCCTATTTGAACCTGGATTAGATGGATCTTTACTATCTTTAGGTAATACAGCCTCCACCAATTTCTTCCAGTATGTTGATGCTTCTCCTCATTTTAAAATACTACTAAACAAAACCTTCCAGATCTTTATCAGTTTCTTCCCTCTTAGCTTCCAAACTTCTGCAGCAATGCCATCTGTTCCTGGGATTTTTCTATAGATTGGTTATACATCACCATTTTTATCTGTTCTTCTCCTGTCCTGTTAGCAGTTGAGCTTCATCTCCCTCCAACATTAGTGTGTTTAATTCTTCGATAAACATTTCTTATTTGTTCCTTTTCTTGATTTATTTATTTCTTTCCTTTTATACAAATTTCATAAAATCTCTGAAATATTTCTAGTAGTTCTGCAGGATCTCTAGATATCTTTCTTTGTTTTAGGCAGTGTAACATTCTGCTTTCTTTTGCTTCATTCATTGTGCTAAAAGTTTTTTTGTGCTGTGGAGTTGTCAAAAAGATGCTTGACAGCAGTCTTTTTAAACTCATGCAGATCATTGATTTAATTCCTTATTTTCTGTTTAGTACTCTCCAGATTGTTCCTCTTGTTCTTTGAGATCCATCATATTCTGCAATACTTTAACCTTTGTTAGTCCCTCTAATTCTTGTTAGTTAACCATCTCTCATTTCCACTTCACTTTTAAACTCTACTTTAATTTATCCCACTCCCTAGCTATATTTTCAGAAGAAATTTCTCTTTCCTAATAACTCCCAAATAATGTCCGCTACTCATTCCTTAAATTCCTCTTTTATAACAGATGGAAAAGTATCAATGTCTCATTTTTTATTCTATTAACTTGTTTTTATTTTAGTTATTATTGGCACATGATCTCAAATTAGCTATTGGAAATGCATTGAAATCTTAAATATGCATATTACTATGAAGTATAATTTCTGTCTATCCTAGCCCAGTTTTTGTACCTTGGGGAATACGTAAATTCACTCTGAACTCCTACTACTGAATATTTTTTTTCTAAAATTATCCTTTTATTACATTTTCCTTTCTGAGTCTCCCTGATGCATCTTCACTGCTGCTGAAAGAAGCTGATTATTTCTCCCAGAATCTTAAGTTCTATTATAGCAGTTTGAGGCAGAATATAAGTGCATGCCAGTGTAATGCTCTTGGTAATACACATCTACCACTATTATCTTTTTCCCTCTTCTTTCAGTATTGCAGCTGCTCTTGCAATTAATATTGGTACTCCCATTTCCTTTGTTGCAGATATTCTGCTAAAGAGAGGATTTCAGAAGGTTATTCATCAAATTGACATTAATTTCTTTGCAAATATGTTTTCTGTAGCATAGCTATTTGTACTCTGCATTTTAATACAGTTCACTACTCTTTGTATGCATCTTTGAGACCATTCACGTTTTAAGATGATATAGAAAGTGTCATTATGTTGAAAAGTAGTTATTCTCACCTGCTATGTGTAACAGCTTGCTGTTTAAAATGTCTAGTTTCAGCTTTTGTGTTTCATGCATACACTGAGGTTTGGCAGGTTGACCTTTTATGCAGTCGTTTCTTGTCATACCCACTTGAACCTATGTCTTACCTTACAAACCGTTTTGGTTTAGTGAAAACTCTCAAACACCCCTACAACATAATAACTTAATGCTAACACACAACTATGTACCTCTTCAAATACTGAAGTTTAACCCTCCTAATAGGAGCAGTTATCCCAGACTGACAGCCACACTCTCATATACTTGGATTCACCTAAGGAAGGTTATCCATGCTAAGAAGCATGGTACATTGTGTGCTTCTGCTTCCATTAAGTGCTGCCTATTTTTGTCTTATCTTGATTCCTTTCCCAGAATAGAAAAACAATTGAATGCTTTCAGAAAACATGGTGGTCTAGCCACTGCAAGAAAGCCATTGAAAGAAAGAAGCATTCTGATCTTTTTGCCTCTTATCAGATATTACCATAGAAGCATGAGAACCAGATTGCCTCCACTTTAAGCACTGTTTGCTGTAGGAAACCTTTTTTATTGGATTCAAGGTTCTTAACTTAATTGCTTCCTCCTAAAATTTGTTACTAGATCAAGCCAAGGGCCTTAATCCAGTCATTCCCCAGCAAGAGTAGGAAAAAGCACATCAGTTTTTCTTGTATCATGCTATTTTGCTCAGACTTTTTTTCTTTTTACATTTTATTGCCTACATTTCTTAAACCTGAACAAGGAGAAAAAAAGAAAGGAAAAACAGGGACGCCTGTTTAATATCACTATCACTCTCGAAAGTAACATAGAAAGCTTTACTTTATAGCATGCATATTATTTTGTACGTTATAAAAAAAATACTGTTAAGAGCTAATTTTTGTTTTACTTAACTCTTTCCCTCTCCTAAATGTTCTAAACATTAATGGCATGAAGTAGGGCATATACTTTAGAATTCCCAACAAGTTTAAAAATGTACAAAGTGCAGTATCTCCAGGTTTTTTTTTTTTTTTGTTCTGTCATGTTTAGCAAACATAATTGATGCTTAGTAATCCCACATTTGTCATTTTCTGCTTGTTGGTTTTTCTGTTGATGTTCATCTCCCAATTCCAGTCTCTGCCTCATTTCCAATGTACTCCTGGTGGTTCTAGTCAACCCTTGTTCTGTTTTTTTTTTTTCAGTCTCTGAAGCATTTGTTTTGAAACATTGGAAAATGGTTCAAAGACTCAGTCTCTCTCTCTGTGGGCTTTGTTGCCAGAAGAATGAGAAGCAGAATCTCCTATTTCATAGCTCACTTTTTGTTGGATACATTTTTGTATTTCCTCCTCAGTGTATTCCGCAGCAAAAAATTATTTTGACTCTTCCAGGAAAGAATATTCTGAAAATAGCTGGATGCAGCAGCTTAGATCTCATGCCTTTTTCTTGACATTCCCTGATTACGGGAATAAATTTGCTACTCTTCGGTTTGGTGTGTAGTGTGTAATGATTTTCCACAAACAGTCTCCCACTTTCAGTACTTCATCCTTCTGCCAGAGCTTTGTCAGAATCCGCTCTGGGATTACAGCTTACTATTAAAGATCTAGGTTGCTTTCTCATGACCTGCTTTGGAGCATTTGCCCTTTCATTTAATAACTCCTGCTGTGGAATCCCAGTCCAGTTGCTTATTTATGCTTTTATAAAATGAATGCAGTCTGTTCCTTAGTTTGTCTGGTACAACAGAAAATCTCCAGATGTTCTAAGTGTTTCACTATTGCAGTAATTACATTTGGGTAAGCTGCTGGCAGGTTGCCCTCAGTTGGCCTGAATTCCAAAGTCTTGGCTCTTGCGTCGGTTGCTGTCTCCTCTTCCATGATGTCAGGGGTATAAAACATGCAGCTGATGCCATTTTCTTTAGTCTTTCTTGCCGTGTGGTGCCCGAAGCGGAAGCATTTTGCAAGTGCCGGTCGGCCGACTACTGAAATATTCGCGTTTGAGTTTCAGAACCAAAGTCTTCAATAAAGCTAAATACCCCGTTGGGGAAACGTTTTTTTCTTGCTTTTTACCGATGTCAGAAAAAGTTAATAATTGCATTACTTGTGGGAAGCAAATACCTCATAAGGATTTCCATTTATACTGTATTCCTTGCCTAGTCCCTGATCACAACGTGCCTGGCTGTCTGTTTTGTGCTAGATTTAACCAACGCACTATTAAGCATCTGTATATTTTTGCATCTAAGTATTTTAGAAATAGTTTTAACTACCCAGAGATGTCGTCCGATAGCAATCAGACTACCGGAGTACATAAAAAAACGCAAAGAAAAGGACAGAGGAAGGCATTGGAGATCCAAAACTGACGAAGTTTCTCCTAAGCCAGTCGCCGGTTTGCCGGTACTCTGGTGCTTTCGCAGCCCCTGATACCCATTGTCTTTGAGTCGCAGGCCTCTACCAACACCCATGTGGAGTCCGGCATGCTGCAAGATACTCGAGGTACTGGACCGACGGATGCATCTCCCTCTGATGGGTCCGGAGCCGCTGAGCAGGCACAGGCTTCTGAGGGTGTATTCAGACCTCAACATTTTTATGTCAAACCGAAAGCTGCAAAACCAAAGGCAAAGACACTATCTAAAACTAAAAAAAACGACGCCTGAGCCACATGCACAGGGCCTCTATTCCTAAAAAAAAACAGATAATCAAAATGGCTGAAGGACCTTATTACCTTGATCAGGGGTACCCATCCCACTCCAGATAAGAGGCCTAAGCTAGACACTGACTATGAATCTTCAGATCAGGTTTCTGTTTCTTCTGATTCCTCTTCTGATCAGGAATTATCTTTACCTCCCTTTTGAGGATTCTGATGCTGAGGAGTCTATTCCATCTGCATCTCCTCCTGAGGATTATTCATTTGGAGAAACCTTGCATACTTTGAGGGAGCATTTTCACTGGGAGAGTCAAGACTTCTCAGAATCAAAAAAGAGGCTCGGGGATTTCTTCTTCTCCCTCAGCACAAGCCTTTAGCCATTCCCCCTGTGTTAGACATTGTGGATGATGTTTTTTCTGAGTCAAGCTTGACCCCTGACTCCTTACCTACGGCTCCCAGTAAGCCCGACTGGCATTACAGGGTCCCTGACTCTCATAATTTTTTATTTAGAAACGCTGCTGCTGATCCTGAAACTATTTCACAGGGCCCAAAGGGAGTTAAGGCCTCAACAGCAAAAAACCATACCCACTCTGACAGCGATTCTAGGGCACTGGACAGATGGGGGGGTTTATACATCTGCAACCTTGGCAATCAGGGTCTTAAACTGTCAGTTTCATATGCTCAAGTACCAACAACATGTTATGGGATTGCTGAAACAGAAAATGACGTTTTCAGAATGTGCAGAAAATAAGGAATTGCAGTAATTATTGCATGCAGCTGAGGAAGTTGGAAAGCATACTTTGCAATGTGGTTTTGATTCTTTAGAGGCCTCCTGCAGGGCCACAATTACTGAATCTGTGATTAGGAGGCATGCCTGGGTAAAGGAACAAAATTTGCCTGCTCATGTTAAAGCTAAATTGCTAGATGCACCTCTACAGCATGATTCTCTGTTTGGTATTAAGGCAGAAGAGGTTTTAAAGAAAATGGAAGACAAAGGTAAGTCTATGCAAACTATTAAAGGTTTCTTACAGGTGCAGCCACCTAGGTTCAGTAGACACTGGCCTACAAAAAATTGTCCTTTCCTGTGTCAGAGCTCAAAGGGGCAAATCCAGACGCCCTAAGGGTTCCAGGTACCAGGCTCAAGACTCATACAGGTCAAAGCAGTGGGGCACATCCACCTCCAAATCTGGAGGAGATGAAGTGCAAACCTACAGAAAGCAATCCCACAGAAAGAAACTGAAAGAAATCAGTATTGATGATGCAGTTGAATTTTTTAATACTACCTTCCTGAGCATCCTTAATTACCATGCCCTCATAAGACTTTCCAGAACTTAAGTACAACTCTCCCCATGGCTACAGAAAGCCACAATGTCAAAAATGAAAAATGGGGATAAAGCCTGGGAGCACTGGCGCAAAACTAAAACCCCCTCAACTAGACCGAAATTCCTAGAACTACGCAATAGAGTCAAAAAGCTAATAAAACAGGAGAAATTCCAATACTACCAGTCTGCCCTAGACTCTTCACAACACAGCCCCAAACAATTCTGGTCCTCCATAAACTCCATCCTCCACCCAGGTAAAATCAGTACCCCTCCTCCTAATATCCATCACTTCTCAGAAAATATTGCTACCTCATTCAACACTCACTTGACCCAAACCATGCTATCACTAGCTAAACACAACCCCCCTCCTCCAACCCACCCAAACCATACTATCACTAGCTAAATGACACAACCCCTTCCCCTCCAAACCCACACCTTCAACTAGTAATCTCTCCACTGCCTTCTTTTTTTCTCCTGTGCCTACCTCCAACATAAAAAATAACTCTTAACTAAACTTAAACCGACCAAATTAGCAGCAGACAACCTCCCAAGTGAATACCTACAAATCGCAGCTGATGCTCTGGCCTACCCAGTATCCATCTTGATTAACCGATCTCTGTCAGAAAGTTATGTTCCCACACTGTGGAAAGTATCACACATAATTCCCCTCCACAAAGGCGGACCCTCCACAGAACAAACCAGTTACCGCCCCATAGCTATTCTCTCTCCACTCTCCAAAATACTAGAGAGATGAATACACTCTCTGGTCTCAGATTACCTCCTTCCTAACAACCTCCTTTCCAGTAATCTGCATGTTTTCCGACCAAACCATAGCACCACCACTGCCTTACTCTCCTTTACTAACACTGTCCTTCAGCATAAAAACAGTGGCCATCTCTTCTCTGCTACTTTCCTAGACCTATCTACAGCATTTGACATGGTCCCACACAAACTACTTACCTCTGTTCTCAATAACCTGTCCTTCTTTCAGTCACCAACTGGTTTCAGAGTTACCTGTCTGACTGCCAACAATCCGTTGTATGGCAGAATGACATATCTCCCCAACTACCTGTCTCCATAGGGGTTGCCCAATATCCATCCTTGGACCCCTACTCTTCTCTGTTTACACCAATAATCTAGCCTTTGCCACCAAACCTGGCACACGCATACAATACGCAGATGACTCGACCATCATCTGCTCAGCCCAGTCCCTACCCAAACTGCAAAAAGTCGCACAGGAAGCCTTTTCCTTTGGTTATCCGATGCCCGGTTAATACTCAACCCAAACAAAACTAAACCACTCCTCTTCCAACCCACCAAACCTACTCAAAACAACTCTCACTAACATCACAGCAAAAGACAACACCACTATATACCCAACTGAACACACAAAATTGCTAGGAGTGGAAATAGACAGTAAACTAAAATTTGATATTAACATATCCATGACCATAAAAACGTCCACAAAAAACTAGGAGCGTTAAATAAGCAACTTCTCACCAAAGCAGCAAAAATTTCAATAGCAAATTCCCACATTATCTCCACCCTACTTTATGCCTCTACAATATATACCAACCTAAGGCAATGCGATCTAAACAAGCTGGAGACCTGCTACAACAAAATCGCCAAATTCGTCACAGAGGCATCCTACCGTAGTCACCACTATCTCTCACTTGCTGAACTGGGCTGGCTTGAACTCCCTCCCCTCCTTCAGTGGTATCAACTCTCACTTGCCCACAAACTAGTAAACCATCCTCTAAATGTCCCATCCCTCCAGAATCTACTCCAACCCTATCGCACCACCAGACCACTAAGATCAGCAACAAAAATCACTTGCAGATCACTAAAGCCAATAACTCTGCTGGTGAAGCACTGTTCTCTTGCACCATAGCCAAATTATGGCACTCCCTTCCACCCACAATTACCTCCATACCATCATGCACCCACTTCAAAACTTTACTAAAAGCGCACCTAAAAACATGCTGGCTATGCCCTTGCAACTCCCACTCTAATATCATCCAGCCCATCCAACCACTACCTTTCTTTCCACTCCACCAACTACCTTGATTATAGCAAGCTCAGATGCTCATGAGCCTAGTACTTATTATACAGCAGGAACTTCTTATTCTAACATTTGTTAATGCCTGTTATGTACTTCACAGATAAATATTCTAGTTGTCTGCTGATGTACTATGTTCTTCATCTGTAAGTATGTTGTAAGTAATTGCTATGTTAAATTGTTAATTGCTATGTAATCCAATGTAACTACTGTCTGTTTAAACTGTGGAGCTTTTCTCCCCAGGCCTTCGCTGAAAATGGACCTACGTCCAGTCGGACACTCCTGGTCAGCAAATGTAAATAAATAAATTCCATTGACTTCCCTCTGCCTACACCAAGCACTTAACTTTTGGCAGCACCCATAGGGGGGAAATTAGCACTATTTGCTCAAAATTGGCAGTTAATAACCCAGGACAAGTGGGTACTGAACATCGTATCACAGGGATACAGGTTCCATTTCCACACTCTGCCAATGACAAATGGTTGGCCAGACCTGCCATAAAACCAATGGGCAGAGACTTGGAAGCAGGTTACGTCCCTCATGGATATGGGGGCCATTCAGACAGTACCAGAACAGGAAAAAGGACAAGGTTTTTACTCGAGACTGTTCTAGGTACCCAGAAAGGACGAGGCCTGGCCTGGGCCAATACTGGATTTATCGACTTTGAACACATACCTGGACATTCCAAAATTCAAAATGCTCACTTTGCAACAGCTTCTGCCCATGCTGGGCAAGAAAGCTTGGCTGGTGACTTTAGACTTAAAGAGGCATACCTGCATGTCCCAGTAAGACAGTTGTGCAGAAAGATAACTCTGATTCAAGGCTGGCTTAATGCATTACCAATTCTCTGCACTGCCCTTTGGCTTATCTACTGCACCCAGGGTCTTTACAAAGTGCCTGGCACCAGTAATTGCATTTAGGTTCATAGGTTCATACTAGGCTATCTGCCCTAGGGCATTTATAAGCCTAGCCAGAATGTGTTTGGCTTTTGCCACCCATTTTAAATTTATTTTTGCTATGCCCTTTTTCGAGGTTAGTATACTGTGCCTCTGTCTAACAGTGACACAGAAGTGATACCCGGGGTAAACCTACGATCTCACATCCACTCATCAAGATTCCTCTTGAAGAGAGTCGATGAGGGACTCTGCCTAACCTGGACTGGGATTTTATTCCAGAGTGAAGGGAGCCTCTGGGTTATGAATCTGTCCCTCCAGCATGTCCTATTTATTTCAGTGCTGAGGTTAAAGTCTCTCGAGCGCATAGCTCAATGGGATTTGGATTTTCTGAGGTGCAGCATGTCCATTAATTCCGGGTTGGACATGGCTTTATACGTCGGGCACAGATCGCCTCTGAACAGGCGGTATGCCACTGAGTAGAGCTGGAGTTACTTTAACCGGGCAGCATATGGCATCTGTTTGAGCCCTTTGATCCTCTTGGGGAGGTACTTTTGGGGTCTTTCCAGTTGCTGCAGGTGTCTGGTAAGGTACATCCCAAAAGGGGCATTGTACTCCATTATGGGCCTGATGAGGGATGAGTAAAGAGGCACGATGACCTCCCCTGATCTAGATGTGAATCCCTTCATGATTAAGTGGGCTATATAAAATGTTTTTCTAACCACTATGGCCACGTGGTTGTCTGAGAGATTGCTATCAACTTGGGTCCCTAGTTACTTCTGTACTTAATGGATTACCACTTATGTGGTAATTTGTGGGCACTTTGTTTTTGCCAAAGGGAAAGACTATACACTTTTTGGCATTTCGCTTGAGGCCATGGCTCTGGCACCAGTTGTCTGTTTCTATGAGGCCCTTTTGGAGGATGCTTGTGTCGGCTGGAGAGTCGATTATGGCGCCCAGTTTGCAGTCATCTGCGAACTTGGTCAGCCACAGTCCTTCCGTGTTGGCCTGTACCTCCGAGAAATATATACCGAACAAGAGAGTTCCCAGGACTGAGCCTTGTGGGACACCACTTGTAAATGGTTTGGAGTCTGACATGGCTCCAGCAATTCTAACCATGTGGGTTTTGTCCTTGAGCCAGTTTGCAATCCATCTAGTGACATAGGGGTTTATATTTAAGCTGGTGAGCTTACCTATAATGCCCGAGTGGGGTATTGTATCGAAGGCTTTTGCGAGGTCCAGGTAGGTTGTGTGGACCACCTTCCCCTCGTCAATGGCCTTGCTGACTGTTTCAAAGAAATCAACCAGGTTTAAGAGGCAGGATCTTCCCTTAAAGCCGAACTGGGTAGGATCCAGTGTCTGTAGGTCCCCAATATCTTTATTTATGAGGTCCATGATGATCCTTTCTATAGCTTTGTAGACCAAGCTAGTCAGGCTTACAGGATCCATTGAGGCACCACCTTTATGGAGAAGGACCACTGTTGCTGTACGCCACTCTTTGGGCGCATATCCTGTAGTAAGGCTGAGATTGAACAGTAGTTTTCTGTTTGGGTTTAGCTCTTCTTGGAGTTCATGTAGGACGCCGCTCGGGACACCGTCTGGTCCCATTGATGCTGTGTTTTTTGCTTTGGAGAGGGCGGCTCTTACCTGAGCATCTGAGATGTCAGGGGGGCAGCACTCTGCTGGGATAGATATTTGCCCTTTTGGTGGGGGGGGGGAGATGTTTGCGCTGAACCTGTCAGCTAGGATGTTGGCAATGTCTGTGGGTTCAGTGTATTTTTTGTCATTTTGGACTAATTCTGAGCATATCTGGGAATTACCACCCAGGTTCCTAACATAACTAAAGAAACCCTTATGATTATCCGTAGTGTGCTGTGCAATTTTTCTCTCTAAGCTGGCCTTAAACAATTTTATGAGTGCCCGTAGTTTTTTGCTAATACTGATCAGTGATGCCTTCCCTTTTTGGGATTTTGCTCTATCATTTAGTAGCTTCCTCCTTCTATTGTATAGTTTGTTTATGGCTGGGGTCCACCAGACAGGACGTCTGCCTTTGGAGGATTGGGTCTTGGTTTTATTTGGGATCGCATGATCCATGCATTCCTGAAGGTGTTTATAGAATGCGTTTATAAAGGATTCTGTGGTCTGGGCTGTATTTTCCACAGGCCCGGGGGCTTTGAAGGATTCCACCTCGGTTTTGAGGAGTGTGAAATTTGCTTTAGAGAAGTTTTTCACTGTGGTTTTCTGGGCATGGGATGGGGTCGGGATGTGAATATCCAGTGAGATTAGTTTATGGTCTGATCTTACCAGTGAGGGATACACTTCTGGTCTGGAGCATAGAGTCCCCATGTTGGTGACGATCGGGTCCAGTATGTTTTCCCCTCTTGTGGGAGTGGTAACAAGTTGTTCCATAGCATTTGAGTTTATAAATTCTAGGAACCTTTGGGCTAGGGTGTTGGAGCTAGAGTAATGCTCCCAGTCTGTTTGGGTAGTTGAAGTTGCCCAATATAATGGTGTTTGGAGAGACCTTCATATTTTCCAGTGTTCTCAAAGGCCGAGTGGGGTTCCTGGGTTTGGGAGGGTGGTCTGTAGCAGGCTATAAACTGGAAGGCAGTTTTACCCACTGTTAGTTGCACATGGATAGTCTCTGATGCTTCCTGCTTTGCCACCAACCTGGAGGTGTGGGTATCTTTGAATATCGATACTCTCCCTCCTTTTGTGGTTCGGTCCAAGTTTTGGGGCCGAAAAGCATGGTATGAGGTATAACCTGGTAGTGCTGGTGCAGACAAAGTATTCAAATATATCCTAACTTGGAGACGACTGTCTCATTCAAACAGGGAACAAGGGCACTCGTCTACGACACCTGCTGTTTGTGAAAAGGCTTCTATCATGCCTAGGGTACACAATAAACGAAAAGAAATCTCATCTGGTACCCTCTCAAATGATAACATTCCTGGGTGCAAGATTGCATACAACTGCCCAGATGGCTTGCCTCATGCCAGACAAAGGCAACTGACTAATTACTTCAAACTGTTGGCAACAAAAACCCAGTCTTCTGCAAGACAAATTCTGCAGGCTCTGGGCTTCATGGCATCCTGCATCCTACTAATTCCATATGCAAGACTGCATATGAGGAAACTTCAATGGTACCTAAAAAGTTTATGGAGTCCTCATTCACACAGTCTGGAAACAATGATTCCTCTCATCCCCTGCCTGCAACAGGAGTTTCTATGGTGGGCAAAGGCCTGTCACCAAAACATGGGACGGCCTTTCACTCCACCCCCTGCCAGCCAAACCTTAACAACAAATGCATCAGATTATGCCTGGGGGCTCACATAGCAGGAAGTTGCATTCAGGGCATATGGCCGCCAAATCAAATGCATCTACATAACAACCAGAGATGCTAGCTGTTCAAAATGCCCTAACAGCCTTCAAGGACTTACTTCATCCAGGACAACTACTGATAGACTGACACCACCACAGTCGTGGTAAATAAACATGCAAGAGGGCACACACTCATACCCCCTTTGCAGATTAGCCATGGCACTGTGGGACACAGCTTTGACCTACCAAATAAATCTTCAAGCTCAATTCCTGCTAGGAAAACAGAACACTCTGGCAGACTACTTAAGCAGAAACCTTATTGATCCTCACGAGTGGAAACTAAATCAACAAGTTTTCAGCATAACAGAGAAATGGAGCCCAGACATGTATCTATTTGCCTCTCCTCAAACTTATCAATTGACAAGATTCTGCACAAGGACTTATCACAGACAAGCATGGAAAGTGGACGCTCTGTCCTTCAGTTGGAAAAACCTGTCAGTTTACGCCTTTACTCCTCTGCCTCTTCTGCCCAAGATCTTCCTAAAAGCCAGACGAGAAGCCAAAGATGATACGAATTGCCCCAGACTGGCCCTGCCAATACAATACTGGTACCCAATCTTAAGGAACATATCTCATTATCCAGCTTGGACCTTGCTTCAAAGACCACAACTACTGTCCCAGCAAAATGACCAGATCCTGCACAATCTATTACAGGCTCTGAACCTGGCAGCATGGCTAATCCATGTAAACATACGAACGACACTTCTTAGTAAAACTGTGATGGATGTCATTTTGGAAACCAGACGGCCTAGTACTAGAAAACCTTATGCTGCCAAATGGAAGAGATTCTGTGCTTGGAATCGAGCACAAGGAACTGGTACAGCAGAACAACATATTCATCAGATATTGCAATACTTAACTGAGATGCTTGACAAAGGCCTATCTCTCTCATCAATCAAAATCCATGCCTCTGCTATTTTGGCTCATTACAATACAGAGCCACCAATCTTTTCTCATCCTTTACTAAAGCAGTATCTTAGAGGAGCCAAAAACATAAGGCCTCCTAGAAGATCACCATTACCTGCATGGGACCTCAATTATGTGTTGGAAACTCTCACCCTGCCTCCATTTGAACCAGCCGCTACCACTGATACAAAGTTCTTATCACTGCAAGACAGCTCTGCCACTAACAATTACTTCAGCAAGAAGAGTTTCAGAGCTACAGGCCCTCATGGCTGTAGAGCCTTTTAACATATTTTACCCAGACAGGGTGTCTGAGGACAAATCCTACTTTTATGCCTAAGGTGGTTTCCAGTGTGGTTCTTAACCAAACAATTCATCTGCCAACTTTTTATCCAAATCCGCAGAACAAAGGGGAGAGAATTCTGCATTCCTTGTATGTGCACAGACAGCTAAGATTCTACTTGAGCAGGACAAAAGCTCTAAGAAAAACTGAGCAATTACTAGTGTCATATGCTGCGGGATCAGAAGGAAAGGCTATTTCAAAGCAGACAATTTCAAAGTGGGTAAGCCACTGCATCCGTTTCTGCTACTTACACCATGATAAACCTGTGCCCAAGGGCATTAGGTCTCATTCCACCAGAGCTGCAGCTACTTCAGCAGCCTTTCTCAGAGGAGTATCAACCAAAGACATTCTAAAGGCTGCTACTTGGAGTTCTTTTCACACCTTTAGAAAGCATTACCATTTGCCTCTCTACTCTAAGTCCAGGGCAGGCTTTGCCGCTGCAGGGCCTTATAGCCGCACCTAATGCTGTTTAGCTGCAGCCTCCCCAACCATAGTTTTGGGATTCTACCCAAATGTAATGACCAACAGTGAAACACGAAAAACATAGTACAATTGTGTACACTTTGCATAAATGTAGATGTTTGAGTGTATTCACTGCTGCAGTCCAAGTTACCCTCCCTCCATCCCCTG
>NC_056747.1:194294219-194311719 GCF_019279795.1 Protopterus annectens
GGGGCTGAGCTTTGGAAAACCAACTCTCGAGCTTTAGAGTGAGTGGAGCCGAGGTCGGCTCCGAACCCATCCAGCAAGAAGAAGGCGAGAAGAAGACAACTAACATGGAACGTTATGGTAAGAACATAACTTCTATTTTTTTGTCAATGTTGACAAGGTGATACTTGGAATTAAAATTAAAAAAGCAAAAACTGGATAGGGACAGGACTGATAACTAGAATGATAAAGGATATCCTATTCCCTACAGCACATATATGCAAAGGTTTCAAGAAGAGGGAGAGACTCTTTTTTTGGACACTGGTAATGAAACAATAATTGATAATGATCGAAGTGAATATAATGGTGGTGAGGCATTCCCTTTAGAAGAGACCCTACGGAGGTCCGAGCGTTTTATGTAATCGGAGACACCAGGACTGCAATGGGGGGAGGATGAACAATATGAATTATACAGACTCTTACCCCACCAGGGGGAGGGGTAGAGGAGCAGGGACAAGATGTTGATCACTGAAATGACTAACGAATGTAATGAGTGTAACACTGTTGTTGGTGAGTATAAGATATACAACCTGAGTGAAGTAAATATTACCGCTGAATGGGCAAACTTGTTTCAAAAAGGTCTCAATTTTGTACCCTCTAGAAAACCAAGGATTGTAAGTACTTTTTTAGAATTGAAATTGTTAGAAAGTTGAATTTCTAATTTTATTTCTAACATGAACATCCGGGAGACCTTATGAGGGATTGCAAGAAATCTAGCACATTTAACCCGCGCCTGCACCCTATGTTACAAATATTTGAGAACTTATGCAGTGATCCAATAAGACAAATTTATAATGCCAACAAGGGGGCTGTGACTCCTAATTTAACCACTGAGGAAGTTAGTTTACTTAACAGCATTGTTAAGAAGTCAATAAGAGTCATAAAACTGGACAAGGGAAGGGGGCTATTTGTAATGGACCAGCAGGTGTATGTGGAAATATTAACTGTTTCTTTTTAGTGGCACCTACAAGGAGAGGTTGATTTAATGAATTAAATATAGCCTACAGGAGTATACTGATATATTAAATGGCTTATTAATGGACAACCAAATAAGTCTGTGAATTTCACTTTGTCAGACAAGCCAGTCCTTGTATACCAATGATTTTTGGGATACCGAAAATCCATAGACCCTCCTTTGAGACCAATCGTGGATGCAAAAGCATCCAAGACTTTCACTATGGCCAAATTTATTGACTTTCATTTAAAACCTTGTGTAAACAATCATACTCCTATTTTAAGAGATTCCTGGGATTGTCTGAAAAAAATCCACAATGAGGAATGTTCTGAAGATCTAGTTTTTGTCACAGTTGATGTCCAAGACTTGTTTACATTCATTCCCCACGATGAAGGGATTATGATGTTCTGTGATTTTCTATGTGCAAGCACCGGACATGGTCATTCTGAGATTCTTATGTTTAGGACCCTCATGGAATTAATTCTTGAGAATAATTTTATCCTGTCTGGAAAGCGGTTATTTAGGCAGAAGCCAGGTGTTGCCATGGGGTAGGCATGTGCCCCGTTGTTTGGTAACAGTAGGAAGACATTGTAGTTTTTAGATTAGACCTATTTAAATGTGTGAAATTTTACGGGCTTTTTTTAGATGACATTCTCTTTTTCTGGGAAGGTTCCCAGGAGTCACTTTGGGGAATTTTTTGTCGCACTAATTTTTTTCGATTCATCATGGAGACTAATTTGGATGTGATCCATTTTCTAGATAGAGCTATGCACAAAGATAGGGTTAACCATACTTTTGTATCAACTTTGTACAGAAAGCCAACTTATTCAAATGCCTTGCTGCAGTTTGATGGCTGTCACCCTATCCACCAGAAAAAGGGCAGTACTGAAGGGTCAAGGTGTTGGGTTGGCAGGGATGGTGAGCGTTTACGACATGTTTTTCAATGAAGTGGAGACACTGAAGAATATGCTTATTAGGAGATGGTATCCACAAATATTTATTCCCCATTTTGAAAGAAATCATCAAAAAAAGACTTTTTAAGAGCACTTTTTCTCATTGTTAGGGGTGTTATGTAATGAAATTAGACCAACAAATGGAGTTTACTGGTCAGAACAATATAGAGAAGAAGTCTTGCAACGATTCTTTAGTGTTGTCATATAATCATTTAATTCATTAACATCAAAGTAGTAATTTTTAACCACTGGGGCTCTATTTAGTCGTATTAGTGATAGTGTGAATAGATTAGGTGAAAAACCATTGGTTGTTTACAAAAAAGACCTTTGTATCAAAAATTTGTTAGAAAGAAATGGGTCGAAAGAACAAAAAGGACAAATGAAAAAATGTGGACACTGTGCATTGTGTCCACACATAATGAAAATAATTCTGTTGACAGCATGGGTTATGGGAAAGTGTTTGTTTTTGAAACAGAGGCTTAATTGTTGGAGTAAAGGTTTAGTTTATGTGGCTGTGTCAGCAATGTAGACATTTTTATATGGGGAACTATCAATAGCCTCAATAAGCGTATTTATCAACACATGTATGATATAAGGAAGGGCAATCTAACCACCACCCTGACAAAACACAGTTTAGAATTCCCCCAACCACTATTTTAAGTTTAGTGGCTTAGAGCAAGTGTCTGACCATGGTAGAGGGAGGCAAATTGAATTCTTTCTTGAATTCATGGAACTTGTATGGCAACTTGGGTGTGATGCCACAAGAACATCCGAGCTCATTGACACGGTGTCCATTTCAAGTCTGTTGAAATTAAAAGCAGACTTCCATATGTGAAATACAGGCTGTCACATGTAAAAGTTACAAAAAACATATGAAAAATAACCAATACATTGTTTGGTGATGTATTAACAAGGTCAAAGTGTATAAAAATATGGGATGACCATGGTTCATTTTAGCATATTTTGGTATTGCAGGTTATAGTTGGTTTATGCCGATTATTAATGATGTTTAGGTAATGGTTGTGCTGCTTTTATGTATTTAATAAGGGGTTGATACCTAGGTACTTTTATCATGTTATTTAATTTTAAGTGTAAAAGATAATTTTTATGATTTGTTTGTTGTTCTGATCAAGTCTGATGGTGTAAAACTGACAAAACCGCTCAGGTAAAGTTTAAGTTACTTCCACTGGTTTGGCAACCCAGTACATTGAAAAAGGAAGCATATGTATTTTTCTGCACATATTTGTCTGAGTAGTGGAAGAGTTGCAGAATGTTTTTTTGGGTAAGGTGCATAGTTAGGCTTACCATGCATTACTGAAGTGGGCAAGGCTGCTGCATTTTAGTAGTGTGTGCTTACCCTGCCCCTAACCTTAACCACACGCTTTACCTTTAAAATAAAAAAAACTTTCTGTAAAACTTTCCTTACACAAGACAGTTGTGGACACACACACACACACACACACACACACACACACACACACACACACACACACCCTCTCTCATATGCACACTGTTTTAAATCTGTGCCCTTACTTAACCCATATTCTAACCCAGGTGGACTGAATTTACTTCTTTACCTGTCCCTGACTCTCACTCTAACCCCAATGTACTAAATCTATCCCCTTACCTAATCCATACTGTAATCCTAAAATAAAACTGTGCATGCTTGCACACACTTGAGCACACATGGGCTTACATGAGCGTGCGCGCGCACAAACTCCCAGCATACTGAAAAGTCATGTGACTTTCAGCAATTCCAGATTAGTTGAAAGTCAGTCATTTTCATGTTTAGCAGTGCACAAAATCAGCCATCTTCATGTTTAGCAGTGCACTACATTTTGATGGCTAAATGAGCGTTCATGCAGGTGAACTGTAACTTTGTGGAGCTGTGCACATACCGCACACTAACTTCTAGCAATACACACATTATTTTTAGGGAGAAGCTTAATGGCTGCTTTTGTAAGGGGAAGCTTTTTTCCATATTGTTGGAAGGTGGTGTGAAATGTGTTTGTGACATTTTATTTGTACCATTGATCAACATTTTAGTATCGGGTACTCCAGTCTGATAACTCCACCAGCAGTATGTTCCAGCAGAAGGCTTCCAAATAGCTCCAGAATGGAATTAGTCATGACTTAACAGACAGAGGTTTCATCTGTCTTTAAGTAAGACAGAATTACTTTTTTTAATCCTGTTTTTGTGTCTGAACTTGAAGAATCTGGTCTTGTGTTTTTAAGATTCACTTTTTTAGTGAATTCTTAGGTTTGATTTAAATTACTTGTTTTTCGGTTATCAGTGTATTTGTTTTATCTTTTTAACCCTTTTCGCCTTTGTTGAATCCAGAAAGAATAGTGCAAAAAGAAACTTTCTGTATAAAACTCTGTTGAACGTCATTGATAGTACCCATTGAGATAGACTTGCAACTCTGTCCTTAATTGTGCCCTTTTACTTGACCAGTATTTTTTTACTAGCTGAAGTGCATGTGGATTGATTAATATTTTTTAACTGTTCAGTTTCCTTACTAATAATACTACTACTACTACTTCTCTTTCGGCTTTTCCTGCTAGAGGTTGCTACAGCAGTCTGCAGAATGATTGGCAGTGGAGTTTTACAGTGTTGAGTTGTCAGCCTGGCGCCCACCCTTCCACACAAGATACACACACTTGGGGCTAATTTAGAGTGTCTATGTGGGAAGAAACCCACACAACCGCAGGGAAGAAACCCACACAACCGCAGGGAGGACTGCAGACTCCGCACAGAAGGCAACCCAGCCGAGAATCAAATTGGATAATCTATTTCTGTGAGGCGGCAACGCTAACCGCTGCACCACCGCGGCAGCCCTATTCCTCCATATTTCTTGATAATCCTTTGATATTTATCAGAGCTATCTTATTGTCTTATCAGAATTCAGCTACATCGTTATGGCAAACGCAGCAAACTGCTGTATTCTGTTGAACACCTTTATTGAGTTGCCACTTGTGACATAGGCAAACTTACATTTATATAAAATTAACCAAATCATGTTAGCAAGTTCACATTTGCAAACATATGTCATATATTGTTTATGCAATGTTAGTCAAACTTTACATTAATTCCTGCCTTCTCTCAAACCTCATTCCTCCTTGAAAACATTTTTCTGCATGTACTTTTACCACAATTTCCATTTTTCCCTGTATAATGTACTTCTGCCCTTTTTCTAAAGATCCCACTTCTGTTCTTTTGTCACTATTACAATTTTATTTATTTTACGGTTGTTTACCGGGGTAGTCCGACTGGATACATGTCTGTTTTCAGTGGAGGCCCGGGGAAAAAAAGCTCCAAATAGACAAACTTACATAGATTACACAAGACGTCAGATAAATCACTTTGTTTTATATTTTCTAATGTTATGTACAATGGTTTAGCAGTGTTCCCTAGTAGGAGCTCACAATTCTCATGGACAGACTCAATTAAAAGCAATAGACGTCCGATTGGATCTAGAGCTTGGTGACGTAGTTGCATGTTATATTTACATATTTACAGATTATGCTTTCAGTTTATAACTTAATCAGGATTGGTACATGAACAAAGCCAGTTCACTTTGAAATACTGTTACAGGGTTTTTGTTTTTTTTTTGAGACTTTTGGAGGATTGTAGGGTTCATTTGGCAACTAATTCCAGTTTTTGCCAACAAAGTTGGCAAACAGGGATTCACCAGCAAAGTTATTTGCTTTGTGGGTTTGGACCAGTAGTTTGTTGGCTGACCATAGAGCTTTCAGGTTGCTGTATGGCTTATATAGTTTGTTGGCTGACCGTAGAGCTCTCAGGTTGCTCTATGGCTTATTAATATTTATAAGTGCGGGGGTATCTTCAGGGTGGTACAGAATTTTGTGCGCTATTAAGAGCTGATTGAATTAAGCTGGGCAGTTCTAGCCACTATAGTTGTTTTAGGTTCTGGCAGTGGTGGGTTCTATAGGTGGAGCCAGTGGCGAATCTGGCAGCATGGTTGTAGCTATGGGACAGCTTAGCTAGTTCAGATTTGTTGAGGTTTGAGAGTACAGGCGAGGCATATAAAAGAGTAGGTGTGACCGGGCAGTTGCAGTCCTAGCCATTAGGATTAAAAATATTTTCTTTCTGTACAGTGATCCTAGCTTCTTATTTGATGGTTTGTATGGTTTTGTTGACCTGTAGGTCAAATTTGAGATTGTTTGATAACCCCTAGAAGTTTGGTGTGTTGATCTTGGGTGATAGTGGTACCATTGTTGGACGTAACAGAGAGAGAAAGTATGGCAGATCTACTAGTGGGGGCGAAGAATAGAAGTTTAGTGTTGTTGGGGTTCAGCTGTAGGCGTTGGTTGGCGAGCCAGTTCTCAATAGTGTTAAATGTATTTTGGGTTAGGACTTTCAGTTCGGATGGGGAGGTGACTAAGCAGATCAGAGTGGAATTATCTGCATATTGAATGCAGGTAGCTTTAGGGATAGCAGTGTGAAGGTTGTTGATAAAAATAGAGAAGAGTAGTGGACCTGGTATGGATCCTCGAGGGACACCAAGTGTGAGAGGTAGCTGGCTGGAGAGTTTGCTTTGCCATAGTACCGCCTGTTGTCTACCAGTCAGGTAGGACTGGAACCACTGGATTGCGTTCTTGTTGAGGGAAATAGATTTTAGAGAGAGAATGAGAAGTTCATGGTTAACCATGTCAGAAGCTTTTGATAGGTCAAGAAAGAGGGCGGAGGATAGCCTGTTGTCATTCCTGTTTTGGTTTATGGCATTAGTAAAGGAAAGGAGGGCTGAAGTGGTGCTGTGGTATGGCCTGAAACTGTGCTGTGAGTTGGATAGTAAGTTATTCTGTGTAAGATATTACATTAGTTGCTTGTGCAAACATTTCACCATTATTTTGGCTAGTGGGGAAAAAATGGCATTAGTCTGTAGTTGGATATGTCTGTAGAACGACCAACTTTATGGAGTGGGATGACGTGGGATATTTTCCAGAGGGAGGGGATAGCGCTTTCAGATAAGGTTCTGTTGATAAGGATAGATGTGGGATATGCAATGACATCTTCAGCTATTTGTAGGTACTCTACAGGGAGGAGGTCAGCAGTGAGGGTGTTAAGTTTTCGTTTTTTTTTTTTTTATAAGTGTTTTGATAAAACTAGTGGATATCGGTTGGAAGCTAAATTGGGGGTGATTATTGGGTAGATTAGAGGTGTGGTTTAAGTTTGTGGGGGTTAGTTGATTTGCTAGGGATTGGATTGTTTCAGTGAAAAAGTTGTAAGCGCCAGCTGTGGTCTCTGGGGAACTATGGGTGTGGTTAGATGGTGTTTGGGTGGTAGAATTACCTGGATGAAGTAGATGATTTAAGCCTGCCCAGAACTTTTGAGGGTTGTTTTACTGTTTTTGTAGGAGATTTTGGGAGAAGCTTTTTTATCTAGTAAAACAGATTTTTTTTTGTATCCTTCCTGAGTTGACAATATTTTACATGGTCAAGTGGGGCTTTAGTTGTTCTCCAGCTGGCCCAGGCTCTCTTTCTTGTTTTGATTTTAGATTTGGTATCTTGTGAGCCATGCTGCTGTGTTTGATCTAGATTGGGAATCAAGGATACTTGGGGAATTTAGTGTTAAAGTGAGCTTTAGCCTCTTCTAATGGTAGATTTTTTTAGTTTTGACCAGTCAACTGCTTTTAGTTTGTTTAGGAATATAGCTTTGTCAAAGTTTTTCAGTTTTTCTAAGTGTTTTATATTTAGTCTGGTGTGGGTTTCCTGCCTTATGTTTTATGATATATGTTGGCAAATGGTTATCAGGGAGAGTGCCACCTGTGTACAGTTGGGGTTGGTTATTAACTAGGATACAGTCTAGGATATTTTCCCTTTTGGTTGGTTTGTTTATCCTAATGGGAGAGATTATGGTCTTTTTAAACCCAAATAGGTTTATAGGGGTGGGGGGGGGGTTTGAAGGAGCAGGGGTGACTGTCGATATTGAAGTCACCAAGAACTGTGGTTTCTTGGGGATAGGTAGTGGATAACCAGTATAGGATATCGTCTAGGGTATTTAAGTTGTTGCCTGGTGGAATGTAAGCACAGACTATGTTCACGCATTTGATATGGTTAATCTGTAGTTTGGTTATGAGGAGTTCTGCATTATTGAATTGGAGTGGTTGACTGGTGTCTCATAGGTTCATAGGTTCATACTAGGCTATCTGCCCTAGGGCATTTATAAGCCTAGCCAGAGTGTGTTTGGCTTTTGCCACCCATTTTAAATTAATTTTGCTATGCCCTTTTTCGAGGTTAGTATACTGTGCCTCTAACAGTGACACAGAAGTGATACCTGGGGTAAACCTACGATCTCCCATCCACTCAAGATTCCTCTTGAAGAGAGTCAATGAGGGACTCTGCCTAACCTGGACTGGGATTTTATTCCAGAGTGAAGGGAGCCTCTGGGTTATGAAGCTGTCCCTCCAGCATGTCCTATTTATTTCAGTGCTGAGGTTCAAGTCTCTCGAGTGTGTAGCTCGGTGGGATTTGGATTTTCTGAGGTGCAGCATGTCCATTAATTCCGGGTTGGACTTGGCTTTATACGTCAGGCACAGATCGCCTCTGAGCAGGCGGTATGCCACTGAGTAGAGCTGGAGTTTCTTTAACCGGGCAGCATATGGCATCTGTTTGAGCCCTTTGATCCTCTTGGTGAGGTACTTTTGGGGTCTTTCCAGTAGCTGCAGGTGTCTAGTAATGTACATCCCAAAAGGGGCATTGTACTCAATTATGGGCCTGATGAGGGATGAGTAAAGAGGCACGATGACCTCCCCTGATCTAGATGTGAATCCCTTCATGATTAGGTGGGCTATATAAAATGTTTTTCTAACCACTTTGGCCACGTGGTTGTCAAATGAGAGATTGCTATCAACTTGGGTCCCCAGGTTCCTAATTACTTCTTCTGTACTTAATGGATTACCACCTATGTGGTAATTTGTGGCCACTTTGTTTTTGCCAAAGGGGATGACTGTACACTTTTTGGCGTTTAGCTTAAGGCCATGGCTCTGGCACCAGTTGTCTGTTTCTCTGAGGACCTTTTGGAGGATGCTTGTGTCAGCTGGAGAGTTGATTATGGTGCCCAGTTTGCAGTCATCTGCGAACTTGGTCAGCCACAATCCTTCCGTGTTGGCCTGTACCTCCGAGAAATATATACCGAACAAGAGAGGTCCCAGGACTGAGCCTTGTGGGACACCACTTGTAACTGGTTTGGAGTCTGACATGGCTCCAGCAATTCTAACCATGTGGGTTCTGTCCTTGAGCCAGTTTGTAACCCATCTAGTGACATAGGGGTTTATATTTAAGCTGGTGAGCTTATCTATAATGCCAGAGTGGGGTATTGTATCGAAGGCTTTTGCGAGGTCCAGGTAGGCTGTGTGGACCACCTTCCCCTCGTCAATGGCCTTGGTGACTGTTTCAAAGAAATCGACCAGGTTTAAGAGGCAGGATCTGCCCTTAAAGCCGAACTGGGTAGGATACAGTGTCTGTAGGTCCCCAATATCTTTATTTATGAGGTCCATGATGATCCTTTCCATAGCTTTGCAGACCAAGCTAGTCAGGCTTATGGGGCGATAGTTTCCAGGATCCGTTGAGGCACCACCTTTGTGGAGAGGGACCACTGTTGCTGTACGCCACTCCTTTGGGTACATATCCTGTAGTAAGGCTGAGATTGAACAGTAGTTTTATGTTTGGGTTTAGCTCTTCTTGGAGTTCATGTAGGACGCAGCCCGGGACACCATCTGGTCCCATTGATGCTGTGTTTTTTTGCTTTGGGGAGGGCGGCTCTTACCTGAGCATCTGAGATGTCAAGGGGGCAGCACTCTGCTGGGATAGATATTTGCCCTTTTGGTGGGGAGGGGAGAAGTTTGCGCTGAACCTGTCAGCCAGGATGTTGGCAATGTCTGTGGGTTCGGTGTATTTTTTGTCATTTTGGACTAATTCTGAGCATATCTGGGAAATCCCACCCAGGTTCCTAACATAACTAAAGAAAGCCTTGTGATTATCCTTGGTGTCCTGTGCAGTGTTTCTCTCTAAGCTGGCCTTAGACGATTTTGAGTGCCTGTAGTTTTTTGCTAATACTTATCAGAGATGCCTTCCCTTTTTGGGATTTTGCTCTATCATGTAGTAGCTTCCTCCTTCTATTGTATAGTTTGTTTATGGCTGGGGTCCACCAGACAGGACGTCTGCCTTTGGAGGATTGGGTCTGGGTTTTATTTGGGATTGCATGATCCATGCATTCCTGAAGGTGTTCATAGAATGCGTTTCTAAAGGATTCTGTGGTCTTGGCCGTAATTTCCACAGGCCCAGGGGCTTTAAAGGATTCCACCTCGGTTTTGAGGAGTGTGAAATTTGCTTTAGAGAAGTTTTTCACTGTGGTTTTCTGGGCAGGGGGTGGGGTCGGGATGTGAATATCCAGTGAGATTAGTTTATGGTCTGATCTTACCAGTGAGGGATACATTTCTGGTCTGGAGCATAGAGTCCCCATGTTGGTGATGATCAGGTCCAGTATGTTTTTCCCTCTTGTGGGAGTGGTAACAAGTTGTTCCATAGCATTTGAGTTTATAAATTCTAGGAACCTTTGGGCTAGGGTGTTGGAGCTAGAGTAATGCTACCAGTCTGTTTGGGTAGTTGAAGTCGCCCAATATAATGGTGTTTGGAGAGACCTTCATATTTTCCAGTGTTCTCAGAAAGGCCGAGTGGGGTTCCTGGGTTTGGGAGGGTGGTCTGTAGCAGGCTATAAACTGGAAGGCAGTTTTACCCACTTTTAGTTGCACATGGATAGTCTCTGATGCTTTGTGCTGTGCCACCAACCTGGAGGTGTGGGTATCTTTGACGAATCTTGATACTCCCCCTCCTTTTGTGGTTCGGTCCAAGTTTTGGAGCCGAAAAGCATGGTATGAGGTATAACCTGGTAGTGCTGGTGTGCTCTCTGGAGCCTTGAACCAGGTTTCTGTTACTGCACAGATATTGATGATCTCCATGCTAAGGAGAGTTTCGAGTGCGTGCATCTTGAGGTTTAGACTTCTGGTGTTTAGTAGCATTACTCTTAGTTTCTTATCCCTTGTGATACCTATGGAGGTGGGTTTGTCTTTTGAGCCTTGCCTAAAAAAGGCACTATGGGGGTAGCAAGTGCCTTTGCCAATATCCGAAAGCACAGGGGTGACGGGTGCAAGCCGTCCCTAGCGAAGCATCGTGGCTTGTCGAGCATGTCATCCCAGGCTGACAGGCATTGGATCCCCTTTGAATGACACCAATACTTAAGCCAGTTGTTGAAATTGATCATCATGTCTTCATATTGTGGCGTCATTCTTGGTGAGGGTAAGATGCTACTCAAGGTCAGGGTCATACCGGCCTGGGCTACATGCTCAGAGAGCTCCTCTGTCTCTTTTCATGTAGTCCAGGGAGGTATGTCTCAGGTCATTCACACCAGCATGGACAATGACGGAGTCATATTTGTACTTGCCTTGGAGTGACCTGAGTGCTTGTGTTATGTGGCGGATCCTAGCGCCCGACAGGCAGCTCACAGTGACCTTCTCCTTGTTCATCCTGGTGAGCGGGACGTCTGTGTGCCTGACGTTAGTCACCTATTACAAGTGTATCAGGTGTGTTGTTTAGCCTTAAGGGCTGTGACTGTTCGGCACACTGGCTTTGTGAGCTATGTGTTGCACGTGTTTTGGGGTAGCGGTTGCTTGGGTGTCTGCTTTGGAGGTCTCTGCTGCTTAGGCAGATTTTTATTTAGAGCCTCCGAGTATGTTTTTGTGGGTTTGTGTTTGGTTTTCTGTCGTGGTAGGTCTATGCGAGACTGGAATTGTAGTGAGTGTGGTTTCCTTCTCCTCCTGACTGGTTACACCAGTACTAAGATGAGAGAGCTTAGCCTCCAGTTTGGCTGTATGGTTGCATCTCTCACATGTGTTGGAATTTGTTGGGAGGAGGAGAGGGTTTTCTGTGTACATCAGGCAGTTGTAACATTGCCTCAGGATTCCCAGATTCACCAGCTGGACCGGTGAGGAGATTGACAACTGACCTTTGGACATGCTAGAATAGTATTGGGAATTCCTTTTTAATTGAAAAAAGGGCCAATGGGGAACAAGGTACTCAAGGGGAGTTTGTGAGGGTGTAGTGCTTTTAATTTTTTAGTGCTGACTTATGTAATTGCTTTAATGAGCAAGTGCCAGGTAACTTAAGTGCAATACGTTACAGGTAACTTAAATGCAAAAACGACAAACAGTAACTTTCTTTCAAGTGAAATCAGTAAGCAATGCAGATATCACTAGGGATCCACGGAAGCTCTGAAAAGCCACGTTTTAGGTGGAATTAGCGTTTCAGGGAAATAACAAGCAAACAACAACCATACAAACAAAGCTAGATTCAGCAGGCCTGAATCTAGTAACAAGTGAACTAGACCGGTTTCAGCATATAGCTTTCTTCAGTAGTATCACTACTGAAGAAAGCTGTATGCTGAAACCGGTCTAGTTCACTTGTTTCTATAATAAATTTATTCATTTCAGCTCATCTTGGGTGCTGGCACTTTATTTTGATGCACACTAGTTTGGTTGCCTTGCATCAGCCGTACTTGCTAGCTTTTTGTTGTTGTTGCTGGATCTAGTCTATGCTACAGCAAACAAGGTGTACCAATTTCAGTAAGAAACAGTTGAAATATGCAGGCACTATAAGCCTTGAACCAGAAATTCCCAGCTCAGAAGGGCAGAGTCCAGCCTCTTCTCCCACAAGAGTGCAGACCACGAACCTTCTTAATGTAAAATAACTGGCCTGAAGCCCAAGTGCTTAAACCAGAACTAATACACTTTTAGAATAACAGACACCGTGTATATATATATATATATATATATATATATATATATATATATATATATATACACACACACACACACACACACACACACATATATATACCGAGCCCTCAGTCAGCAGTTCCCAACTTAGAAGGATGTAAGCTAATTGTCCTGCCACCACAGTGCAGGCCACAAACCTTCCTAATGTAAAAACAACTGGTCTGAAGCCCAAGTGCTTAATCCAAAAGACTTAGAATGATAGCTACACTTTAATCAAGTTACTACCAAGCAATAATAAATACAATTGAATACTTTTAAAGAATGCCTGGATTAGTGCTCAAGTTATACAAACAAAGCTAGATTCAGCAGGCCTGGATCTAGTCTATGCTACAGCAAACAAGGTGTACCAATTTCAGTAAGAAGCAGTTCAGATATGCAGGCACTATAAGCCTTTAACCAGAAATTCCCAGCTCAGAAGGGCAGAGTCCAGCCTCTCCTCCCACAAGAGTGCAGACCACGAACCCTCTTAATGTAAAATAACTGGCCTGAAGCCCAAGTGCTTAAACCAGAATTAATACACTTTTAGAATAACAGACACTGAGCCCTCAATCAGCAGTTCCCAACTTAGAAGGATGTAAGCTACCTGTTCTGCCACTACAGTGCAGACCACAAACCTTCTTAATGTAAAGCAACTGGTCTGAAGCTCAAGTGCTTAAACTAAAAGGCTTAGAATGAGTTACACCAAGCGGTAATAAATACAATTGAGTACTTTTAAGATGACGCAAAAGCAAAATAAAGTAGGAAGAAACACAAATACGGTAAAAGCAGATTTTTTTTTTTTTTAGTTTTCTTTTAGTGGAAAGAGAGAAAGGAGTAGCAGAAACTAAGCTGATTGGCCTTCTCAAATGTTCTCCCTGTACTGGGTAGAATGAGGTAATGACACTAGACTAGGAGGAGGGTCCCAGATCAAATTTACACTAGGGGCGGGCAACTGCAAAGCCACCAACTATAAAAACACTATTCCAACAGGGAGGGAGGGTGGGAAACAAACTGCAGAAACGTTTCTCACAGCTGAAAGGCAGCAGTGAGCCTTTAAATGAAAGTTTTAAACAGCTAAAGGACCCTCTAGAAAAAGAGTTTAACTGCAACAAGTTTTCAGAAACAACCCAACGGATGCTTAATAAAAGTGGACAATTTCCAGTTAATACCTCACACACAGTGAAACTAGCTAGAAAAATACACAGTACACAAAGTGCTATAAATAACAAAGAAATAAAGAACAAAATAAACAAAAAACAGGATACTTAATGTTATATATTATAGCTCCGAGTTTCCTCAATGTCCTTCCTTCAGTCAGTTCTTAAGAGTGTTTATGTAAAGGACTGCTATCCCACCTTCTTTCCTTGTAGTAGTCTACTATAAATATGGTTGGTTTAGACTTTGATTTACATTTATTTTTGTGCATTTGATTTGCATTTATTTTTTTGCATTTGTGTTTGCGGCAGCCACCAGAATTAAACTTAACAAGGCTTTACTTATGTGCAATTCCGATCCCATATCCCAGCTCAAAAAAAATAAATAATTTCCTTAGTTACAGTGGTTAATGTTGAAAATCTTAATGTGATCTAAGTAAGCATGCACTGTTCATTACAAATACTTTTGTGTCTGGTAAAAAACATAAGATTCAAAAGGCAAGATGTCTTTCCATCCTGATATTTTGACTTAAAAGTTTTTAGGTGCGTTTCCCATGATCCTTCTCAGGATCATGTTATGTTCCCATGATCCTGGGAAGGAAATCACTTAATGTGGTGTTTGGACCCATGAAGCTAGAGGTTTTTTTTTTTTTTTCTTGTAGCTGTTATATCTGTGGTTTGTATAAGGAGACTCTTCCCCTTGTGTGTCTAGCAGTGTGATCTACATCTTTGTGTATGTTGAATGTTGCATGTTAAGGGATTGGAAGGTATATGAAAGCATTTTCAGATTTGCCCATCTCTGTGGTGTAGATAAAATCCTAAGTGTGCCCTACACGTCTTTAGTGCAGTTAGTGGCTTAGGCACTGGAGGGGCTGGGCTGGAGAGTATGAGATTGTGGCCATCTCCAGCTTGCCCATCTGAGGGGAGGGAGACTGCTAGGCCAGCAGCTTTACCAACATTTAGCAGAAGCTATTTTTATATGTTATTACAGGGGGAATGCTAGCATTATCAGTCTTTGACTGTAGTTGTGCCTGTCAAGCAGCAGATGCTGTAACTTGGGCCATTTGTGTTCAGTAGAGTACACTTATAGAGACTGGTATTGTGAGCTACACCTGTGCACTTGGAATGGGAGTCTCTAAGAAAATACAGCTAATGACGACTTTGCTGATAACCTTTCACGGCCTACTGTCACATCGCTAGGAGGAAACCATTGGCTGGTCAGCTGTCAAGCCACTGAAGGAAAATTGGGCAGACATCAGAAAAGTTAAGTTTATGTTCATTGCAGGTCTCTGTGTCTGTACATAGGTTGGTTCATTAAGTGTATTAATTTACAATTGAGAGAGAGAAGGGTAAGGCTTTTTTTTTTTTTTTTTTTTTTTTTTTTTTTTGAGGCAAGTCCTAGTTTGTACCCCATACTCCCTGCTTTAATTACATATGCCATGTCAGAGTTTGCAGTACAGTGAGGAAAAGGCAAAATTGGCCCATCCTTACTGTACCAAAAGCTTGCACAAAAAACAAGTGGTACGTGCAATTGACTAATTTTCTATTAACTGTACTGGCTTTTTTATGTTTAACAGCTTGAAGTGTTTATCATGGACTGTGCCTTGTATATCTGCTTTTTCACTTGTGCACCTAAATGAGAGAGAGAGAATGTATGCCGATGGACTAAAGCCTCAGATTATAGTAGGGTGCTGTAGATGGAACTACATGCATTTTAGGAAGGAGTTTGATATCTACATTTAATCCATTATTTTAATCATGAAGTATTATGGAATAAAAAACAAGATCATAAAAAATTTAGTCTGCTCTTTTTCTTTGTAAAATAAATAGTTCTATTGCTCATTGCTCATGAAAGCTTCAAACTTGAGGAATGGAGTACTCTACCATAAGGAGCTGAATGTGTTTTGAAGAGTATTTATTTGACAATGTCCATCAGCTCTCAAGGGTGATTGTTTTTGCAGTGAGGGTGTTTGCATTGTGTACTTGTTTGAGAGGTGTTGGTAACTCGCACAATTTCTTGGTGGCAAGTGGGGGGTAACCCAGAATCTCTGTAGTAGTCCCAAATGACTTTTAGTATTTAAGATTGGGGAGTGAAAAAAACTGGGCTATGTGGCTTTTTTAACTGGTTATTACTGTCTGTGTTGTAGCTATTTAGAAGTATGCAACTGCTAATGTATTTTTGAGTACTGTCTTTTGTACCAGTAACAAAAGTTCCTTGTGTTTCCTAGATGGAGTTGCTCTGAGATAAATTTTTTTTTTTATATAACTTTTCTGAATGTTGTAGACTCTGGTGGTTCAGCAAACAATACCCCTGCATCAGCCCGCCCACAAAAGAAGCCTATATTATTTGGAAAACGTCCTGGCCTTGGAGTCGGCAGTATGCTTAATCAGATGAAAATGTACTCGCATGCAAAGCAAACGCCTGTTGCTGCCAGACCCAGTGTTTTCTTGTCACCTGATGAAGAAGAGGATGACGACTTGGAACAGTTATTAGAAATTAAAGGTAAATTGCAGCAAAGTTGTAATAATGACAAAAGTGTTTTGGTCTTTGAGTGAGTAAAACTTGCATAGATTCACCGTTGATAGCCAGTGCTTATGGAGTACTTTTTGACATTATTACGTTAAGCCCAACCACCTGTGGTATAATTCTTTTCTATATATATTTAAAAAAAAAGTCAGAAATACTAAAGGTGATTTGAGTTGGATATAGTTGGTTCTGCAGTATGTGGTCTTGACTGTAAAGTGGAGTGGAGGTTCATTTGACCTTTTTAAGTTTGCATTTATTCATGAGGAGACGATGTTGTCTTTACCATTTTCAAGCAATGCATTCTGTAAACTACCTAAATTTGATGTTTCCTGTCTAGCATTCATATTTTTTGTTTAATTTCCTACCTTGTTGTATGTTAGTTTTTGTTGTTGCTGATTTGAGTATGAATTTTGTTTTTAGCTGGTAGAGAACTGGATAGGGAACAAGGCAGCAGATAGTAGTTTGGGTGTAAACCTAGGCTCTAAAGAGTGACCAAAGCTGTCATTGACTTGAGAGAGGGGACATGATTGATGGGCAGTTAAAATGGGACACTACCTCTGTATTCCTGCACAGGAAGTCTTCAGCACTGCTGTTTTCATGGAAGTTCCCTTTAGGGATTTCCGGTGTGGGCTTAGTCCTACATCCATCCAGGGTTTCAGAGCTCATACCCTACCCTTCTGTGTTGACTTTTTCTCCCACCTTTTGCACAACTCCAAATCGCACTGTAAAGTCAGATGTCCAGTCAGCCATCTTCAGTTGTTTCTTGCTGTATGTTGTGGTACAGGTATTTGTTTAGTCAACCAGTGCAGGATGTGTGTGGATGACAACAGATAAGCATCTCCTCTGGGACTGAGTTGTTCTTTACAGTGACCTCTACATCATCGCTGTCTATAACAGAGTTTTGAGTCCTGATGTTTGAAGTTTTGTACATCTGCTTGAAACTGGACATTTCAAAATGGCACTCTGAGGATGCCGGTCAAGCAGAGCAAATGTGTTTGCAAAAGGCTTGAATTTCAAAGATGGGCATGATAAATGTATGTAAT
>NC_056747.1:194321719-194361719 GCF_019279795.1 Protopterus annectens
ATATTCTGTTGTAGCTAAACATATTGTGGGTTCTTAAAGGGTGTGCAGAGATGCATATCTTACCATTTTGCTGCTGTTGGAGGATTTTGGATAACTTGGTTATCTAGTCTTTCCAGAGACTGCATAGCACGAGAGGTTTGGAGCTGCTTGTGTGTGGTTCCCATGTGGTTATACAATTCTTTGGTCAAATAAACTCTGTCTCTCCTTTACAGTTGGTCTTGGAGACTAGAAAGAAGGCAGGTGGCTCCACTAAGATGCAGATGATCCACAGAGACTGATGGCAGTTTCCCATCAGACAAATATTAGTAAATTTTGTAGGAAATGCAAATAATTATCTGTATGGGCTTGTTCTAGTGAAAGCAGTTTTCACTTAAGTACACTACCTTTACTTAAATATAAATATATTTTTATGTTTGCATCTAAATTGTCTTTCTCTCTTTTGGGGACTTCAGACACCTTTTCCCTCCATGTTTGATGCATTTTAATGTATGTAGCATTAAAAAAGCTTAAATGCTTAATTGCCTAAGTATTTTATGAAATAAAATGCATAAACAAGCATGCATTTTGCAGTAGAGATCATTTGTTTAGCTTTTGAATTCAACAATAAAAATTCTGTATTTGGGAAGGAGACTTTTGAATATTTGAGCCCAGACACCCAGTTATGACATTCATTTTATTCTTTGGATCTTTATTCTTAATGTCATTTGCATGTATTGCGATTTCTGAAAGATTTTTTTTGATGAGTGTTAGTAAAGTATAGAGAGAAAAATGCTGAGTGGATACACTACCCCCTTTTTTTGCTCAATGAATATTGGAAGTTCAGGCTAATGCATTTTTCTAGTTATAGGTATGGAACTTATAAATTCTAGGCAGAAGCGTACCCTAGTTAAAATGCAGTGTTTTACAATTCATTTTATGTAAAGTTTAGTAGTACTTGCAGAGTGGCATTGCTGTTTGAGATCTCCCAGAATCTGATAGCTATTTGGTTGTAATCTTTCTTTTTTGTGTAGATTTGATTCACATGACATTGAGAGAGTACCATTGCAGACCCAGGACTACTGGTTTTGTATTTGTTTGCATGCTAAATAACCACTAAGCTATGCTAGTTGCTATGTGGCAAGACTGCCTTTGGACTCATCTGGGATATATGATCCCAGCTCCTTTAATGAGAAACACTGGAATGAAACCTTGTCTGTATGAGAATGAAACTTGTCACTTGAGCAAGTCTGAGGGGGTAGTACCTTTCTACAGTTACCATGGTTGTGCTCCATTATACTTTGCAGAGCATCATTCTGCCTCACAGTGCAGTAACTTCAGAGCTGCTGTATCTGTGGGACCTGCATTTTGGTAGTAAGCGGAGACTGCTACTGTTCCCCGTGTGTTTTCCTTTTGGTGTATATCTTCCTTAGAAAGTTTTTATTCTTGAATTTGTTTCCCAACTTCCTGAATGACACCTTTTAATCCTTTTGTAAAGCTACATATGCCCTTTTCTTACCAAGGGTAAAATTTACTTAAAAATTTTGCGTTTCAACAAGTAGTCATTTTTGCTGCTTGATGAGATGCTGTTATCTTTATCTTTTTAAAGAATGACCATTAGCATTCACTGTTATTTACCCTGTTCTGAAAACATCTTTTGCTAATTTAATGCTGCCCCATTAGACGGGTTACTTGGCAACCCCCCTTCCCAAATTAGGAGTGGGAGCCTTTACATTGCCAAAATGTTTACCCATGTTTTAGAAACACAAGGAGGGTTAATTTCCATGAACCTGCGACAGAGAGAAATGCATGCAACTGTGTGTGTATGTATGTGTGTGTGTATATATATATATGTATATATATATATATATATATATATATATATATATATATGTGTGTTTGTGTGTGTATGTATATGTATGTATATATATATATATATATATATATATATATATATGTGTATGTATATATGTGTATGTATGTATATATGTGTATATATATATATATATATATATATATATATATATATATATATAGAGAGAGAGAGAGACATGTATATCTATACACACACAGACGCACACAACCTTGCTGCATCTTTTAGCTAATTTCATGTGGGCACTTGGAATTGTGGATGAGATGGGTTGAATATTGATGAACTGTCTCTTTAGAAAAAGCTCTGCATTCAGTGAGTTTAGTTTATGTTGTAACTGGTTTTATGCACAATTTAAGTGGTGTGGAAAGTGGAATGCTGACCTTTTACAGGCACTACATTGAAGTTATCAGGAAGCTGTCTGAGAAAACACTCATCAGCTGGAGCAGGAAATGTGACTTGCTTTCTTTTCAAGATGGATGGGTAATGACAAATCCATTTCCACCTCTGCTGAACTTTACATACATTTGTGCAAAAAAGTCCAACTTAAAATTTGTATATAGAGGGTTATGAACCTGTTAAAATAAATAAACCTTATCTTAACTTTTCTGAATCGGTATCGGTTTGTGCTTCATATCTGGTCATAATTTGTTTGCCATGTAAGGAGTTTATAATTTGGAGGCCAGTTGCCAGATTAGTACCTGCATAGCACAGTGGTTATAACACATTGACTAGCTTGTTATCCCCATTTCTCACCGTGCTTCTGCTTTTGTCCACCTCTGTGATGCTATTGTTAGAGAACATTTGTTGCTGTTGACTGTTTGCTGTGGGAGTTGAGCCCCAGTACTGATAGGCTGCTTAAAGTTTTACCCCCAGAGGATGCAAGCACCAGAGACGTCATAGAAAAACTGGCCAGATTTGTCGCAGAAGGGGGTCCTGAGATTGAAAAGATGGCCATGGAAGACTACAAGAACAATTCTGCCTTTGGGTAAGTGCTATTTTATTTGTATATTTGCTTTTAGCATTTTCAGTTTGTGTTTCTTGATGAGCTGAGAGAATTGCAGAGACTGTGTGTAATGCTAACTGGGAGCATTGAGGGGCTTTTTCACCACCGTATCAGAGTTTAGTAGATGGTGCCACCTCTGTGTCTGTGATTCTTTTACTTTGTAATGGCCATTTAGTACCACTTTGTACAAATTTGGGCTTAACAAGGACTGTGAAATGTGTTTAACACATAGGACAGAAAATGTTTACTGTGTTCATTTGCCTCTCAGTTGTTTTTTAAAAATACATTTTATAAAATTATAACTGAAGACATAGGTATACACACACTGATAGAAGACAAAACACACTTGTTAGCATTTCTCACTTCATTGCATATCTCTCAACTGTCCAGATTTTTCCATGTGTATTTGGTCTGTTCCTTGTAAATGTAGTTTTCTGGCAGATCACTAAGAATTGAACTCCTTAATTACTGACATGCATTTCAGTTTAGGACTTCCTATCCTGCAGAAAATGCATAATAATACAAATACTGTTATTTTGGCAACTTTCTAAGTTTAATAAGCAGTATTTAAAATCTGCCCCTATTTCTGGGCCTTTGTTTCCCTATTTCTTGAGAGTTTGTCCCAATTTCTTGTGTAAGGAAGCCCAGAGGTATGCTTACATGCATTATAATTTGCATATGTTTTATTTTTAATAGTTATTCACTCCAACATTACATAAATTGCACGTGCATTTGATTACATCTTTGTTTTGTGCTTAATGTCCATGCATGTAATTTTTCAGTGTGATGTGTGGGTGTGTAAATGATGCAAAAATACCACTGTACTGACATGATGGCACTTATTGTTCAATCTGTAAGAAGGCATTCATTCATATAGATGTGCCTATTTTACTACTATTTAGTCTCCCACTGTAAGTAATGGCTTATATAACCACTCAGTACATTAAAGTTTTTTTTTTATTTCTCCTTTAACCAGGATCGTCCCACCAGGCTAATGGCCTGTTTTCAGGGGTGGCCTCAAATGGTATTTATACTAAGTAAACTTCAGTTCTGATTTAATTATTTGATGAATGCCCAGTTTAAATTAACCATGCCTATAGTGCAGTAGTCTCTCCCGTTTTTTTTCACTTCAGGTTTACTTTTAAGACAAGAACAGCAGCAGTCCCGACTGTGTATCGTGAAAAAAATTGCAGTTATTTGTGACCAACTAACAGCTGCTTTCTGCATTGCATAGTAGTGTTTGTCTTTCAACAGAAGATAACTTCTGCCTTAAAGTGGAATAAAACAACTGTTAGGCCTATCCTAATTACCTGTTATCACAAAGTAAATTATGTTATGGTAGTCTGGATCTGTTTGGTCACATGACCGATATCGATCACTTAAGACCTAGGGAAATTTACATTAAGAAAAGAACCGTGTTAACATTTTTTTTTTTCATTTTACATACATTATACATGCATATATTATACACCCACAGTGGTGGTGCTGCGGTAGCGTTGTCGCCTCACAGTAAGACGCTGTCCGGTTCGATTCTCAGAGCGTCTTCTGCGTGGAGACATGCGTGAATGGGCGTACCTTCGTTGAAGGTTGTGCGTCAGGCCTAGCAAGCCGGTACGTAAAAATCAGCTGCCAATCATTAGCGGACAGGAGTTCCGCTGTGGCGACCCCTAACCGGGAAAAGCTGAAAGAGACAAAAAAAAAATACATACATTATACATCAGGTATTTTTCTTTCTTTGTAACTGTCATCAGTCCAACATTCCATAATTCTGAGTTCCTGCCATCGCTTAAACCTTGCTTTCTACTTCCACTTGAGCTTTATTCTGCATGTATTGTTACCAGAATTTTCATTTATTTCCATGTAATTTTGCTCCTTTTCCTTTTTTTAAGATTCCTCTTGTAGTTGTTTACTCTCTAATAATATTCAGTACTTCAGATACAGTTTTAGACTTTGTTTTCCATTTTCTAGTATTACTTTTTTTGACAGCCAGCAGAATTAAATACAAGGCCTTACTATGCCTAGGCAATTCAGATCTTCTGCCCTAGCTCAAAACACTCATTCCCTTAGTTACAGCCATTTGCTTGCCTATTATTTCTGACAGAGTACTCTGTAAGGAATTTTTAAAATCTGTCTGCTCATTACACTCCAAAAACATATTTTGCCATCTCGCGTCCAACATTTGCTGTCTACCAGAGGAAAAATTCTTTTACGTTTCCTTGAGGTATGAAAATAGGTATTCAAACACTGCCAAGCAAAAATACTGAATTTTCTGGACTTTGTTGCATACATGGGAGCCACACGTGTGTCCTCCTTTTGTTTCCTTGCAAATTGCTTTTCCACTCTTTCTTCTCTATCTTTTCTAACCTCCTCTGATTTTTGTAGTTGTGCAATATTTTGTATGCCCTACTAATTATCCTTTTTTTAACAACAGCTTCTGTTCTAGTAGATTCACCTAAAAACTCTACCAAAGCAGGTCTTTCACTTAGGATTCTTCTATCCCATTCTTTTTGCCCATACTCTTACCAGAAGGCAGTCTCTAGCCTGCAGTCCAATCATTCCAGTTTAAATTTCCCCCCTCTAGTTATTTGCTCCTAATAAATTGGTTCCTTTGCCAGGTTTCTGTGGTAAATTTGAGCCCTCTCTTGCCTATTTTCTGTACTCCTACTTGCAGTCATCCCTATTGGCTTGGTTCCTAAAATACTTTCTGTTGCATAATAAATGTATTATTTTGGGTGATGTTGGTCATTTCTTAAGGATCTATATATGTAACAACATCCCACTCTTATTTCTTGAACCACCCCCACTTCATAATCATCCCTTTCCATTTTGAATTATAATCTTCAGCTTGTTTTTTATATGCACCTATGAGCCTTAACTGTGCAGCTCTAAAACATCCATTCAAGTAAGGTAATCCAAATCACCTTGTTCTTTTGGAAGGATAAACTTAACTCTTGCCCTCTTTCCCTCCCAGGTAAATTCCTTCAGCTGTTTGTTAATGTTTGTCCACAACTTCTCCTCTAGCTGATTTAAAAGTATGCATGATCCATATATAAAACTAAAGGGACTAAAAACATTTTAACTGCTTGTATCTTGCTATTAATATTTTGTATTTATTTTAGTTTATTTTTGAATTTGTTAACCAGGGTATAGCACTGGTCCCATTTGACCTATTTCAGTCTTAGCCTGGTGAAAACCCTGTAGTTACATAACATTATATAGAATGTTTTTGACAAAATGCAATGTATACATTATTATATACAAAGTGAATGTCATAGTTGTTTTAAAGAGTTTAAAGGCAATAGAGAATTGACAAGTGCAGCGTGACTGAAAAAAGCAGAATATGTTTGTCTGTTATGTATAGAGTAGCATCAGAGTTGGTATGCTGAAAGAATAGCCATCAAAACGGAGTCAGAACAGGATATGTTGCTAAAAGAAGGGAATTAAGAGGTTAAGTTATATGACCACAGACTGCAGTTGCATTTTCTTAGTCTTGAAATGTGCTTTTATTTGTGAATGGAAAATGCGATGAGGAATTACCTTTAAGAAAAGAAGGGAGATATTTCCACAGTTTGGGACCAAGGACTGAGAAAGCATGATCTGTACATCAAAGCCTAGTTTTGCTGGATTTGGAGGAGGGGAAATGAGTAGTTAGTGTGTAAAGTAGTATATTGGTGCATTTCGGAATAGTCTAAAGGGTAGTGGAAGGAAGGTGTCATTCATGACGAGTTTAAATAGCCGAGAGGTAAGTATAAAGTAAGGACATTGTTTCACAGGTAGCAGTTGTATTTTGAACTCTTCCCACATATCCTTACATGTTATAACAGAATAATTCCTACTCCTAAATACTTTATCTTATTCATTGTTGAAAGAATTTGTGTTTGAGTACATTATTTACATCTGTAAACTTTGTTTTATCTTCATTATCCCCAAAAGACTAGAAACTGTCTCAAGATGTTCCACAACATGGGCTTTCCAAGATAGCTGCACATTGATTACTGCTTAATTTCACTTTTTCCATTGTTTAAAAATAAGTTGATAAATAAGGTCTAGTAATTCTGCTTGTTTTAGTAAAATTCAGCTACTGGCTACCAAGTACACTGCCTGGATGCGAGCAAAGAAGAAACTTAGAGAGCATGAAACAAACTTAACTAGAAACAATAGAGTAAACACTGACTGAGAAGAATCCTGCAGCTGTTCAGTAGAAGGCAGTTTATGCTCCAGCCTTGTTACAAAGATGGTCTCCAGTAATTTAGAAGAAAAATAAATCAAATGTGCTCAGAGCTGATTAAAATGAAACACTGAAGGAGTATAAAAATGGGTGAAGCTTTAAACTGCTATTCATATGAACTCTTAAAACTACAGAAATGGGAGATTGAAATGAAGAAAAGGCTGGCTGAGTATGAGACTGCTCAAGAAAAGCCTTTTCAAACATGGTAGAGCTAGAGGACAGATCATACAGAGAGAGTACCTGAGCTTTTCTGCTATACCAGAGAAACTGGAAAGAACAGACCTGTGAAATGAGTAACTGGGCTGGTATTCCACAGCAGGATTTGTTAATTGAAAGGGCACATGATGTGCATGCTCCATAGCTGTCCAAGAGAAAGTAGTAGTCAAGACCTATATTAGTAAAGATGCAATCATACCAGCCAAAATAGTTGATCCTGACAAAACTGTGGCAGAAGGGCAAAATATAGAAGTTGGAGACAGTGTTTGTGGAAAATGATTATGTACACCAGGCACAAGAGAGACAAAATCCCAGCAGTCAGGGATTGCTGAGAGGGAGGCACGGGATTCAAGCTGCTTTGTCCAGCTGTCTTCAGAATGTTTTTTCTTGGAGGATGGAAGTCATTTTTTGATGCAGAACAGACTAAGCATTCATTCTGGTGGTAATGCTCATAGCGATTCTTTGCCACTGAAACCTTTTCCAGTGCTCCAAAAGAAAATGCTTGAGAGAGAGGAAAGCACAGGAGTTGACTAGAAAAATCAGGAGTACCTTGGATTTGAAGCAGAGTCTGGAGTTGGGAGATGGAAATGAACAGGAAGAAGACCAGCAACACTGAAATTAGTGAATAAATGAGACAGTAAAACATCTCTCATTTGAGAAATATGGCTTTACAAGAACTGTCCGAGGAAAGATTGTATGTTTGTTGACCTTGTTAAAATTGTTGGGGGGCTGACAAGAATATGCCTCACTTTGGTGTAATTAATGTTTGGAAGAACAGTAAAAGGGGGGAAAAAGAAGAGGTAGAAAAAAGGAAATGGTAATCAAGTAAAGCAATTTTGTTCTTGACAGTATTTTATGATATAAATCACATATTTATAGTAAAGTATTTTCAGTGATTTAAAAAGAGACTTCAGTGTCCGTAAGCCAATAAATGTTTGGTGCCACTTGAGAAATCTGGAGCTGAGGGCAGCTCTAAAAAAAATGTAAAATTTTTTTTATTGAATTATCACTTGTGACATAATCCATCTTAAGTTTATATAAAAGAAAAACATATTAACATGTTCACAGTTTCACATATTATACATATCTTCTGTGCAGTGTAATCAGTCCAACATTAATCATTTCCTGCCTTCCCATAAACCTCATTCCCCTTCAAAAACATGTTTCTGCATATCCAACAATAAAACAAAAAAGTGATTCCACAGCGTTTCTGCATATATTCCCATAACTTCCATTTTCTTCAGTGTAGTTTGCTCCTACCTTTTTAGTAAAGATCTCACTTTGTTTTTTATCTCTGTTAAATTTGCACTACTTCAAATATGGTTAGTTTAGAATCTGATTTCCATTTTCTAGTAATTACTTTTTGGCAGCCATCAGAATAAAGCTTAACAAGGCCGTATGTTTAGACCTTTCAAATCTTGTATCCCAGCTAAACACATGTTCACAGATGCTTCTTTCTTCCCCAACTCACCTCCATTTGTCATCTACCTGAAGAAAAATTCTTTGGAGTTTGCTTGGGGTGTAGAAATACTGATGCAAACACTTCCAAGCAAAAATTATGGATCTTCTAGACTTTGTTGCATGCTTGGGAGTCATGTGTGTGCCCTCCCGTTGTTTCATTGTGAATTGTGTTCCAATATCTCTTCCCAGTCTTTCCAAACCTCCTCCTATTGATTCCTATAGTTATTGTGCAGTATTTTATTTGTCCTTCTAATTATCCGTTTTTAGCAGCAGCTTCTGTTTTAGATTCCACTGAAAACTCTCCCAGAGCAGGTCTTTCAATTAGGATTCCCCTATTTTTTCTGTTTGCTTATATTCTGATCTCAATCCCTGATTTGGCAGGCAGTCTTGCCTACAGTTCAGATGTCTTCATGGCCTCTTCTCATTCGTTTAATTTTCCCTCTCTAGTTATTTGCTTTCAATACCCCGGACCCTTAGACAGTTTTCTGCAGTAAATTCCAACCCCATCTTGCCTATTCTTTATTCCTCCAATTGCAGTCAGCCATATTAGCAAAAATCTCCTTTCTCCATGCTTGTGATAGCTTAGTTCTTAGAATGCTTTCTGCTACTTTTTATGAGTATGATACTCTGTATGGCTGTTATTCTCCTTAGGATCTGCATCCAAAATCCCATGCTCTACTTTTTCTGAATCTCCCTTTCATCAGCAGTTTCCACTTTGACTTGTATTTTCTGTTTGTGTTATGTATATGAGCTTTAACTATGTGTAACTCTAGTTCCTCTTCAAATCAGGTAATACTAAACCGCCTTGTCCTGTTGGAAGGATCAACTTGTCCCATTTGAACTTTGCCCTCTTCCCCTCCCAGATAAATTCCTTCAGTTCTTTAATTATTGTCCACAACGTCTCCTCTGGTAGATAAAAAAAATGATATATGTATGCTTGACCTGTGTATAAAACTAAAGGGAATAAAAGCATTTTCACTGCTTGTATCTTGCTAGCCATACCCATAAAAAAGAGCTTCTAGTTTTTCAGTTTTTGCATTATCTTTTGTTTATTCTTTTCCTACATATCTGTAGCTGCCATAGCAGAATCCTTTTAAATCTGTACTCTTAAATACTTCATTTTATCATGTTCCCATAAATATGGGCTTTACTGGACCAATTAATGTGTGGGCACATAGTTTACAGCTATAGGCTTTTTGTCTACATTAATTTTATATCTCAAAAAGACTAGAAACTGTCTTAAAATGTTCCATACACCGAGATGTCCTTTTCTGGATTTATCAGGTACAAAATAATATTTTCTGCAAATAAAGCCAGTTTTTCTTGATTACCATACAAGTTATATCCTTTAATTTCTGAGTCCCTTATTTTCTTTTTCAGTGGCTTTAAATGTAAAACAAGTAAGAAAGAGAAAAGAGAATACCCCTGCCTGGTTCCTCTGTTCTGACGCAGCTTGTCAGAGAGGAACCATCTCAATTTAAATTTTTACCTCTGATCTCTCATCTGTCCTCCCAGTTAACCTTAGTCTCATGGAATGCAAATGCTTACTTTGTCCTACTCATAAAATCCCAGCTAAATCTGTTGAATGCATTTTCTGCATTAATACTTGCCAACAGTAGTATTTTCTTACACTCTGCTACCCCCCAGATCATCATTGGTTCTGTTAATGTGATCAAATGTTTGCCTCCCCACCACAAAACCACATTGATCCAAATCTATCAATTTTGGCAATACCTTTGCCATTCTTTTAGCTATTATCAACATAAACATTTTAATTTCATGGTTTGGGCCTATATGCAGCTGGGTCTGATGAGTCTTTACTGTCTTTAGATATTACAGGCACCACTGTTTTTCTTCCAGGAGCTTCTCCTACTTTTAAATTGCTGTTAAGCAAAACCTTTCAGATCTTTATCGATTTTTTTCCCCCCAGCTTCCAAATTTCCACAGGAATACCATCTATTTCTGTGACTTTCCTGCAGCTTGATTGTATGTCACCGTTTGTTTTTATCTCCTCATCTTTGTCTTTTATGATGGTGGTGGTGCTGTGGTAGTGTTGTTGCCTCATAGCAAGACGTTGTCCCATTCTATTTTCAGCTAGAGTGTCTTCTGTGTGGAGGCATACATGGATGGGGCGTGCCTTCGTTGAAGTTTGTGCGTGAGGGCTGGTAACCCGGTACGTAAAAATCCACTACCAATCATTAGCGGACCGGAGTTCTGCTGTGGCAACCCCTAACCGGGAAAAGCCGAAACACACACACACACACACACACACACACACACACACACACACACACACACACACACAACACACACACACACACTTTGTCTTATGATGTTTGTCTCATTTTTCCAGCCTACTTCCTCACACATAATACTTAAGCCAGGAGCATTAATCTAAGCATTCACCCTTGTGAAAATAAGATAAAATATCTTAATTTTTCATTTAATATAATCTGTGCACTTTTACACTTCACCCCAGAATTCCAGGATCACAGCATATTAACATTGAACTTGCTTTTGTTAAGCTTTTTATTTTATTCTGTAAAGCCTACATTTCTTTCAACTAAAACATAGTACTTGTTTAGTAAGTTTAACAAGTACATTTGTTAGTGAACACACCCCTACCACGTTTAAAATACGACTGACTTGCTACACAAAACTGCTCTACTATATATAAAATGCAGTTTATATTATGAAATGTTTAATACAAATACTAATATGAACAAAAAAATACGTTCTCTTTTTGTCTAAAATTAATGCGATAACATGGGTTGTATGCTTTGCAGTCCACTCACAAGTTTAGCAAAGTCAACAGAAGTTCGGCATTTTTCTGCCACTTTTTCTTGCAAAGCTACCTTCATCCGGCTGTTCCTGCTGGGGGTCGCCACAGCAGATCATCTGTTTCCATTTCTACGTGTCCTCTGCATCTTGGTCTCTCACACCAACCACCTGCATGTCCTCTCTCGCCACTCTTGGCATCCTTTTCCCAGTTTACCCAGCATCTCTCCTCGGCACATGTCCAAACCAATGCGATCTCTCCTCTTGGACGTCTCCAAACCGTCCAACCTGATCCGACCCTCTGATTATACTGATTCCTAATCCTGTCCATCCTTATCACACCCAGTGCAAGTCTTAACGTCTTTAACTCTGCCCCCTCCAGCTCTGACTCCTTTCTTTTTTTTCAATGCCAAGATCTCCAACCCATATAACATAGCTGGTCTCAGTACCCTCTGTAGACTTTTCCTTTCACTCTTACTGGTACCTATCTGTCACAAATCACTACTGACACTCTTCTCCACCCTTTCTATACTATCTTCACCTCTGTTCCACGCAAACCATTACTCTGAACTGCTGATCCCGAGTATTTAAACTCTTTCACCTTCGCCAACTTTACTCCCTGTATCTCACCATTCCTCTGTCCTCCCTCTCATTCACACATATATTTTATCTTAGTCCTGCTGATTTTCATTCCTGTCTTCTGTAGAGTATATCTCCACCTCTCCAGGGCCTCCTCAACCTGTTCCCTACTGTCACTGCAGGTCACAGTGTCATCCGCAAACATCATAGTCCTCTGGGACATCTGTCAAATCTCGTCTGTCAACCTGTCACCACTGCAAATAAGAAAGGGCTCAGAGCTGATCTTTGATTTAATCCCACTTCCACCTTAAATGCATGTGTCACACTACCCTCGTACATATCGTGTACCATTCTTACATACTTCTCTGCCACTCCCAACTTCTTTATATAATACCACAACTCCTCTCTAGGCACCCTGTCATGTGCTTTCTCTAAGGCCACAAAGAGACGGTGCAGCTCCTTCTGACCTTCTCTATACTTCTCCATCAACACTCTGAGCAAACGTTGCATCTGTAGTGCTCTTTCCCGGCATGAAACCATACTGCTGCTCACTAATAATTACCTCCTTTCTTAACCTAGCTTCCAGTGCTTTCCCATAACTTCATGCTGTGACTGATCATGTTATAACTCTGATTACTACAGTTCTGCACTTCATCCTTATTCTTAAAAATCCGTACCAAAACACTACTACTCCACTCTTCGGGCCTCCTCTCACTTTCTAAGATTTTAAACAATCTGGTTAAAAATTCCACTGCCATCTCTCCTAAACACCTCCATGCTTCCACAGGCATGTCATCTGGACCAACGGCTTTTCCATTCTTCATCCTGTTCATAGCTGTCAAACACAAAGTCAGCACAAACAAGAAAACATTAACTCTCCTATAATATCCACACATTTCCATCCAAAAAACTTAATCAGATGTAAAAGAATGGAGGTCACACTACTGGAAGATGCCAAAGCAGCAGGCAGAACGGGCAAGGATAGTTTTCTAGCCTGTTCTGCCTGCTGTTTTGTCATCTTCCAGTATTGTGACCTCCATTTTTTACATTTGATTAAGTTTTTTGGATGAAAACGTGTGGAATATTATAGGAGAGTTAATGTTTTCTTGTTTGTGTTGACTTTGTGCTTCCCTGTTTGGTGCTTCAATAAATTGTGTGACATTGGGAGGAGACGTGGTATCCAGTGCTTTTTTTTTTTTTTTTCTTTAGTTTTCCACTACTGCACTTTGGTCACCTTGTGTTTGGTCTTCATAGCTGTCCTTGCTTCTCTTTGCTAATCTGTTGTACTTCCTGATTCACTATCCCCACATCATCCAACCTTCTTTCTCTCTCTTCATTCATCAGCCCCTCAAAGTACTCCCGCCATCTGTTCAACACACTCTCCTCGCTTTGCAAGTATGTTGCCCTCATTATCTTTTATCACCCTTACCTGCTGCACATCTTTCCCAGCTCGGTCACTCTGTCTACCCAATTGGTACAAGTCCTTTTTTTCAACCTTTCATACAACTCTCCATACGGCTTATCCTTTGCCACTTCTGTCATCTCTTTGTACTCCTGTCTACTGTCTTCATATTTGTGACAATCCCACGTCTTGTTTGCCAACATGTATACTTTGCTGTACTTCCTCGATCCTCCTTCCTCTGTCCTCTGTCCTCTGTCCAGATGTCACACCAAGCACGTTTCTAGCTGTCTCCCTTACCAGCTCTGCTGTAGTTGCCCAGCTATTTAACTCCTTACTGCCACTCAGTGCCCGTCTTAACTCTTCCCTAAACTCCACCTCACAACCACCCTTTTTCAACTCCTACTATTTGATCCTTGGCAATGCCCTCACACTCCTCATCCTCTTCTTTATCACTAGCGTTATCCTACAGGCCACTATCCTATGCTGCTTAACTCCACTTTCTCCTGCCACCGCTTTACAGTCTCCAGTCTTTTTCAGGCTGGTCCTCCTACATAGGATATAGTCCACCTGTGTGCATCTTCCTCCACTTTTGTACGTCTTTCTGTGCTCCTCCCTCTTCTTAAAATAAGTATTCACCACAGCCATGGCCATCCTTTTCGAAAAATGCACTACCATCTGACCTTGTACATTCCTCTCCTTAACACCATACCTACCCATCACTTCCTCATACCCTCTGTTCCCTTCACCAATATGCCCATTGAAATCCACTCCAATCACCACTCTCTCTCACCCTCGGGTACATTCACCACCACTTCATCCAGCTCGCTCCAAAATTTTTCTTTCTCATCCGTCGTACACTCAACTTGCAGACCATATGCACCAACAACATTCATTATCACACCATCACTTTCCAGCCGTATTTCACAAAATATGATTGATGCTTTGTAGTCTCCCATTTATTGAAAAATGTCAGTGTTGCTTGTCTTCTTCCTGTTCCCCTCCATGTCTCAACACCTCCAGTCTAGTCCAATTCCAAGGTACTCCTGATTTTTCTAGTCAACTGCTGTGCTTTTTTCTGTCTCTAAGTTTCTCTGACTGAGAAGCATAGTCCCCTTATGTTTGTTGGCTGACCTTTTGTTGGATAAACTTTGTTTCCTTTTTAGCCTGTTCTGCATCAAAAAAAAGTCTGATCCTCCAGGAAAAAAATACTCTGTCAGCTGTATATAGCAGCTTGAATCTCGCTTCTTGATGTTCAATGATTGCTGGGTTAAATTTGTTTCTTTTGCCTGGTGTGCGGTGAGCAATCATTTTCCACAAACACTTTGCTGTATCCAGTTTTAATACTGTTATGATTGCATCTTTACTGATAATAGGGTTTGGCTGCTTTCTCATGGCCAGGGTTAGAGCTTCAGTTAAATCCTGCTGTGGAATACCAGTCATCTTGCTTACTTGTGTTTTCATAAAGTTAATAGTCTTCATATTTCTCTGGTACAGCAGAAAATTTCAGGTTTCTTCTGTGTGCTCTGTTTTCTAACTTTACCAGTCTTTTGAAACTTCTCTTCTTGAGAAGGGTCTTACTCAGCCAGCCTGTTCTTTGTTGTAACCTCTGATGTGTGTAGTTTTTAGTTAATCTGAATAGCTAGATAAAGCTTCTATTGTTCCAGACTTTTGTTTAAAATAAATGAAACATTGAAAGAATATATCAATTATCTCTGAATATATTTGATTCATTTTTTCTCTAAATTACTGAAAGCCGTCTGTTGTACCAAAGCTGAAGCTTTATCATTTTTTTGCTGAACAGATACAGGATCCTTTTTCAGACAGTGTTTTCACCTTTTTTGATTGATTTTCTTTCTGCTTCTCTAAATTTCTTTGCTGGCATACAGGAAGTGTGCTTACTGGTCAGCAACTGAGTTTTACCTGTAATTATAATTTCGTAGTGGGAGAGCTGAAATTAAGCTGCTGTTCAGTCTGCAGCCATCTTGAAAATGTGTGGCAAAGTTGTGTTGTGCACAGTTGGTGTGCAAGTGTAACTTGTTGTAGCACTCTTTTGGATACTGCCATAAGTCTAACTCCTAGTTTATGGGCAGTCTCCTGTATTCCATCAGATGAGCACCTACATGGACTTCACAAAAGTCTTTAACTCTGTCCTGTTATTGGTAGGATCAAATTAGGATCGAGAGTGGGGAACTAGATTAGGGAATGATGTTACTAACACCTGAAGAAGTGCGGAAAGAGTGAAATCACACTAGTGCTGGGTTTTAACTCAATAATGAATTGATCTGTCTTTTTGGCTGTCTTCTGGAGAGAGTTTTTTAAATTTTGTTTCTTGGGAGTGACTTACTCCTAGAGTGCCATTTTGTTCAGTTTAAGTTCTGGAATGGTTGAAGTATAGAACCATTAAAATTGTGGTGAGACTAAGGATGTGATAAGTAAGAGCAATGGTGTATCACAGGAGTTTGTTCAGTGTTCACTAGTTCACTGTGCTTGTTTCAGTTGTATCTGAAGGAATGGTAACAGGAGTAAGGTCCTCACTGATGACACAAAAGATGTGTATATATGGGGAAGTGTTGTTATAGGAAGGATTTTGAAAAGCTGACTGTGTATAACTGGCATGTGAAGCTTATTGTAGAGAAAGATGGCAAGTGCTTTCATTTGAGTCCTAATGATGCTTGTGTGAATTATTGACCAGGGTAATGGGGCTGAGAATGACTGCTAGGAAAAAAGTTTGCTCTCACAATTGGATAGGGACACTGGAAGCAGAGTAAGGGCTTTGAAAATGCAACAGACAGAAAATTGGGGTATATTATCAGGGTGATGAAACTTGGAAGTTCTGTTTGGCACTGGGTATGGCAAATAGTGAACACTGAAAAGTTCTGAAGGTAGCAGCAAGAGGCTATCGGGCTGTTGGACAGAGTCCTGAGGAAAGGTACCAGACATTGTGTAGAGGGAACATGAAGGGGTATGCCCAGTTAGGGGAATTTGAACTAGTCTCACTAGAGACCAGAAGCGCTTGGGGAGGTGACATTATATTAAAGGCCAGACACAAAGTACTACAAGTTTCATCATTAGTGCAGTCATGCAGCTAGTGTGTGTGTGATAACATTGCCAATTGCTGTGTCTTTGTACAGTTTGCCACGCATGAAAGTGTTGCTAACTCTTGTAATGCTTGCATTGTCACTGAGGAATTCAGTGCAGTTGTCTAAATTTTCATATAGGCTAACTGAACCTGCAATCCATGGAGTGTCAAATGTCCTGTTAACTTAAGAAGGCACAAATAACTACATTTATCTATAATGGCTAGCTGTATTTACTCAGCAAAATTGTGGTGGCTGGCTTATGTAAACATTATGTGGGCTGGTCTGATAATTTTGTAAATATAACCTTAACCTCTCACCAACATTTATGTTAAATAAATAATGCTGTAGTAGGTAATTGCTGAGGAGTGTGGATTTTAGTATGTTTGTAAATTTGCAGTGGTTTCAAGTCCTTCTGCTGTTAGCTTTACCAGCCTGTAGAAGTCATATGAATACATCCTGATAGGGAATGTTGAGAATGTTTGTTTTTTTGTTGGAATAGTGCTTGACCATATAGATTTATGGAGCTTTGTGATGAGTGAGGCTGCATTCAAGTCCATTGTACACATACCTTAGGTGCAGCTTGCAATCGCCTGGAATATTGTGAACTTGGGGAGCACAGACAACAGTTTCTTTAATACAGCTTCACAGATATTGTAACTGCTGTGAAACATTTTTCAAGTGTTTAGTTATTGCATTATAATTTTTGCAGCAGCTGTAAAGCATGTATTTAGGTGTGGACACAAGTTATATACTTGATTAGGTTTGAATTCCTAAGCCCGCTTTAAAACAGTGAAAACTAGTGATTGCATAATATTTAAATGTACAGTATCCAGTATTATTTCTCAAATGTGTCTCTACTTTGTGTGTAAGCTAATAACCACAAGTACACCCACAACTGCTTTATGCTAGTCCTTGTTGAAGCAGTAAATCTATTCATCACTGGTATCTCATGCTTGTTGTATCTTAAAGCAGTAGCCAAAAAAATGTACTTGCCAGCAAGAATGTGTGATCTGAAGTACAGTTGATTGAATAAAGGTGGGAGTCAACAAGATTGTTGCACTAAATAGCAAATTTTGTAATTTATTGTGCCACTGATTTATACTGTTCACTTTTACGTGATAATATGTGGGGTATCCTGCCCGCTGATAGCCTGCACCTGGCTTGCTTTCCAGAGATGTACATTAGGTCAGTGGCTTTTGCTGATTCCTTCTCGCATGAATATTGGTAGTGTAAGAGGGGTGATGGTCACTTTCTGTTCCTGTTTTCTTAGTCTGCTGTTCAGATTCCTTCCAGAGGCAAAATAAATACCCCCTCAGTGGAGACTCTCTATTGTCTATAGACTTCTTCTGATAGAAACTAATGTGTGATGCTTTTTGTTCTGACAGTGATATTGTTAAAAAGAACTGGCACATTGTGGAACACAGATCCCTCAGAGTTCCATATTTATTGCCTTTTTTTCTTTCCCCCTACATGGACACCTGTCCTTACTGCAGCAGGTTCACTCTGATGGCGGTCAGAAAGAGAGCTGAGACTGGCTAGGAATACACTACAGAGAAGATGCATGCTTAGTTCTGTATCACTGTGGTGTTGGCCAAGACCTTCAGGGACATTCCTCTGTAGTGCAAGCATGTAGAAAAAGAACAACCGGAAACTGAGGGACAGACTGACTAATGCCAGTGGGGTCACTAGGTCTGATATTGAACCAGATGAGGTGCTTTAGCAGCTTTCAGCTTTGGAATCTGGTTTCACTGAGTCCTCTGGACCAACAGAAACCAAAATCATAGCTGCCTTTAAAGCTATAATTACTTCAGAGTGAAGCCATGGAAACATCAGCCAGCTTTGAGGCGCCTCTGCAGGTCCTTACTGCCAGCATTAAGTTTGTAATTAGCAGTGAGGAGGGTGGTATCCCTGCAGTCTTCATTTTTGAGACACTTCCTGGAGACAAGATCCAGGTTTTGGTTGCCAGACCATGAATTGAATTGAGACCCTGAAGACGTGGCTTGTTTTAAGAAACTCTAGCATAAAGTGCCGAAGAACAGACTACACCTGCTAGCTTATCGCAGTGGAAACCGTGCAGATCCTCAGCCAAATCCTTTTCATCTAACTTTTTGACAGGACCTGTCCATCTGACACAGCACTTTGTTTTTCCTTAAGTTTATGTAGCCAGCCGTGGAAATTCTTGGTGTTGAGAGAGTCCCCGAAAATGAGAGTGGTAGATGATATCTCCTCCTGTAGAGAATTCTGATACCCCTGATTCTGAGGTAGATAAGGAGTTGGTTTATGTGGGCCAGATTTCACCTCTTCACATATGACTTCACACTGAGGGCATCTTATTTTCTGGCTCACTGGTATAGTTTCTCCCCTTTTGTGACTCCTCCTCAAGATGGAGGAGGTGGTCGGTGGTTGTAGATAGAATACTCTCGGGCCCAAGTTAATTTTGTTTTTATGGGCTGGCAAGAGCCAAGAGTTTTAAGTGTTTCTCCAACCATAGACCACTTCAGAGGTGCATTTACTAATTTTTTGGAGCTGGATTTGTTTCCTCCTGCTCTTAGGAAGTCAAATTTATTTTACTAGGTCACGGATTCCCACAAGTTTGTTTTGGCTGATGCAGCTTTGGATGTCCCTGGATTTCACCAAGGGATTTTCTTTGTTTCCAACTGGAATCCTATTCAGAGTGCAGTGTACATGATTCTTTGCTTTGGTTAAAAGGCCTGCACTTCTGCTACCTTGACATTCAGAGCCTGGAATAACCAGTTCCTTGTTATCAGTTACTAACAATCCCTGTGAGAGAAAATGGGGTATAAAGTAGAGGAGGCCACTCACTGATAATGGTCTTAAATGGCTCACAGTTTGAGCACCTCCTATCGGTTAAGGTTGACCTAAGTGATCTCTCTCCAACCTTCATTATTAAGCACAAAGCTGACGGCCCTCACCAGCCCACTTACAAAACAACTAGAAACCATAAGAACTTCAACCTTACAGACTTCCAAAATAAACTTAAATTATGCAGCTGGTTAGTCCTAAAACAACTGCCACTTGAGGATGCTGTTGTATACTTTAACACCAAATTCCTCACCATCCTTGACTCTCATGCCCCTGCTTGTACTATTAGAACTAAAGCAAAAATTGTACCATGGCTCACAAAAGATACCAGAACAAAAATCAACCTTAGAAATATAGCCTGCACCACCTGGCATACAACTAAATCTCCTATAGACCGGCAGAAATATTGTCAGCTTAAGAGTGACACAAAAAAGCTGTTCTACTAGACAAAAAAAAATACTACCAGCTCTAGTTTTGTTGTACTATTAGCTGTTTTGGGCTGCTTCTACCTCTTTCAACTTCCTGCTGTAAAACCCTTATTTGCGCGGGTTTGTGCTTCGTGCAGCACCACGGTTAAATCTATTACCGGAGCCAGAAAGTCTGCTCTTCAAATTTTCCCTAAGATCTAGTCAGTCTCTCAAGTATCAGCACTCTAACCTAGCTCTGTACCCAGAAATAGCTTAGAGCTACTTGTAAGCACTAGATCAGCCTTAAATTGCTGTAGCACTTGACCTTCTTTCCCTAGTAAGCAGGAAAACAGTTATTGTACTTAAATTTAAATGCTCTTATCAAGGCATGTCCAAGGGTCAGCTCCTGGTGTTTTCTCTTGTCCACTTGGTGAATCTGGGCGTCTTGGGGCAGTGTAGCAATTGCCTCATGTACACAGGCAACCCTCTCCTCCTACCACCCAACACTACAACCTGCGAGAGATGCACTTCTATATAGCCAAGCTGGAAGCCAAGCTCTCTCCAACCAAGACTGAACTAGTCAGTCAAGAGGAGAAGGTCAACACCCACACAACACCACACTCATTACATAGTCCCTCAAAACCTTTACCACCAATACCCACACATAGTAATACCAAACACGCACCTACATACGCGGAGGTTCTCAATGCAAGTCTAAACAGGACACAGAGACCCCCAAAGCAGATACACAAACAACCACCAACACAACCAAAGCAACACACAGCCAAAAACACCAGTGCGCAACCCAGCAACAGCCCATAAGGCCAAACAAAGTACCCAGCACACTAGTCAAAGGTGACTGTGTATAGTCAGGCACGCTGATGTCCCACTCGCCAGGCTGAATAAAGAGAAAATTACAGTCAGCTGCTTGTTGGGTGCCAGGATTCACCACATAACTCACTCACTCAGGTCACTCCACAACAGGTATGATTACGTCTCCGTTATTGTCCATGTTGGTGTGAGTGACCTGGGATGCACCTCCCTGGACTACATGAAACGAGACATGGAGAAGCTCTCGGATCTGGTACCCCAGTCAGGCAAGACCCTAGACCTAAGTAGCATCCTGCCCTCACCCAGAATGATACTACAGTACAAGGACAAAAATGATTGACTTCAACAATTGGTTACATTTGTGGTGGTCTTCTAAGGAGATCCAGTATCTGTCTGCCTGGGATGACATGATCGACAGGCCACGATGTTTTGCCAGAGATGGCCTGCACTTGTCTCCTCTAGGATTCAGGTTACTGGCCAAGGCCCTTGCCACACTTATTGTGCCTTTTTTAAGCAAAGTTCAAATGACAAAACTACCACCGTAACAAGTCCAAGCAAGCTAAACCTGAGGGTAATGCTAATCACTGCTAGAAGTCGCAACCACAAAATGCACCAACTCGAAGCACTCCTTAAAATGGAGAACATAGATATCTGTGCAGTGACAGAAACCTGGTTCAAGGCTCCAGGGAGCACCCCGACTATACCAGAATACAACTCATGCCACACCTTTTGGCCACCCAATCAGGACCAGAGTACTAAAAGTGGAGGCGTGTCCATAATCCATTAAGACTATCCACCCCTCCAGGCTTGTTGCCCGACATAATGCATCTGAAATTCTCTTAAGTGCACCTAACAACTAGGCAAGACTACAATCCAAATTGTAGCTTGCTACAGATCTCCCACTATGCCCCAAGACTGCCACTCCACTTTTCTCAACATACTGGAAAATATTCAGGTAAAACCAAACGCCATAATACTAGGTGATTTCAACTACCCGACCATTGACTGGGAAAACTACAAGTACCAACACATTTGCTCAACGTTTTTTTGAATTAATAAATGCCAATGACTTGGACCAGCTTATCCATACCCCCACGAGGGGCACAAATGTCCTGGACCTGATCATTACCAACATGGAAGACAGATGCTCCACTCCACAGGTCAGCTCCTCATTGGTCGGATCTGACCATAAGCTAATCACCCAAGACATCCACACCCCCCCCCCCCCAACCAAGGTAACCATCTTAAAAAAATTCTCCAAGGCCAACTTCAAGCTTCTCAAGACTGCAGTGGCAAACTTCACAATACCCATGTGCACAGAATTTGAAAGCAAGTACGCAGAATCTTTCACTAATGCACTGCATGAACACACACACTTGTGCATGGACCGTGCCAACCCATATAGAACCAAGATGCTATCTTCCAAAAAAAGGAAGCCAATCTGGTGGTCCCCGGCCATAAACTATACAACAGAAGAAAGAAACTCCTGCAAAAAAAGAGCAAAAACCCAGGATTGGAAAAATTCCCTGGTTAGCATCAGTAAGAAGCAGAGATCCCTCATAAAATCCTCCAGAGCTACCTAAGAGAACAAAATTGCCACAGATTCTAAAGAACAAGGCATTCTACAGTTATGTCAAGAACCTCGGTGGCAACACTCGGATTTGCTCTGTGTTACAGCACAATGGCACCAAATATACTGATCCAACTAATATTGCCAATATTCTGGCAGATAGGTTCATTGCTAATTTCACCCCCTTCTCACCCCCCAAAGGCACCATCTCCATACTGGAAGAATGCTACGTCCTGGTAATCACGGCTGCTCAGGTAAAAACTTCATAGGTTGGTACTAGGCTGTCGGCCCTAGGGCCTATATAAGCCTAGCCATAACAATTCCCTGGATATTTCTTCCCACAATATTTTACTTCCTTGGACCCCTGTCTATCTGGGCGACTGACGTGATCCCCAGGGTAAATTTCTTATCTTCCATCCAATCGTCAAGGTTCCTTTTGAAGAGGGCCAAGGAGGCGCTCTGCTTGACACATATGGGCAGTCTTTTCCAGAGTATGGGGAGTATCTGGGTAAGGAACGTATCCCTCCAGCATGTTTTGTTCATTGTGATGACAAGGTTTAGATTCGTGGAGTGTGTGGCTGTGAGGGATTGGGATTACTTTGTGGAGCCTGTCCAACAGCTCAGGGTTTGACATGGCCTTGTATGTTAAGCAGAGATCGCCTCTGAGTAGACTATATGCCACAGAGTATAGCTCGAGTTTTTTTAGACTCTGTATAGGGTATCTGCTTTAGGCCTGTGATTCTTTTAATGAGGTATTTCTGCAGCCTTTCCAGCTGTTGCAGATGTCTTGTGAGATACATACTAAACTGGGCATTGTACTCTATAATGGATCTAATGAGGGATGAGTACAGTGGGACAATTACCTCCTTTTTTCTGGATGAAAAACCCTTCGTGATGAGGTGTGCCACATAGAAGGATTTCCTGACTGTTGTGGCAATGTGGTTATCGAAGGCGAGACCACTGTCCACCTGTGTCCCCAAGTCTCATCACACTTTTGGTGTTTAGTGTACTGCCACTTATGTGGTAATTCATGGGTACATGTTTTTTCCCCAAAGGGGATAACTATACATTTCTTGGCATTAAGCTTGAGCCCATGGCTCTGGCACCAAGCATCTGTTTCTGTAAGGCTCTTTTGTAGAATATCCACATCATTTGGTGATTCAGTAACGGCTCCCAGTTTGCAGTCATCTGCGAACTTGGTTAGCCTGAGTCCGTTGGTGTTGGCCTGTATTTCAGAGAAGTAGATACCAAACGAGAGCAGTGCCAAGACTGAGCCCTGAGGTACTCCACTTGTCTGGAGCTGGATTTGGAGTCTGCTGCTTTTACTGTGTGGATTCTGTCAGTAAGCCAGTTGGTAACCCATTGACTGACATAGGGATTTATGCCCAGCTTAGTAAGTTAATCTATGATTCCAGGGTGGGGGATGGTGTAGAAGGCCTTGGCGAGGTCCAGATAGGCTGTGTGGACCACTTTACCCTCGTTCACAGCTCTGGAGACTGATTTGAAGAAGTCAGTCCTGTTCAGGAGACCAGATCGGCCCTTCACTAATCCAAACTGGGTAGGGTCCGGTGTTGTAAAGGTTGCCAATGTCTTTGTTTATAAGTTCCATGATGATGTGTTCTATGCCCATGCAGATCAGGCTCATCAGACTGATGGGACGGTAGTTCCCGGGATCCAACGTGGACCCCCCCTCCTTGTCGAGTGGGATAACTGTAGCTGTGTGCCACTCAGTGGGCATGAAGCCTGAGGTGAGGCTATAATTAAACATGACACTTAGGTGAGGTACCAGTTCATGTAGTACACAGCCCAGGATGTCATCTGGTCCCATGGATGCTGTATTCTTAGCTTTGGAGAGTCCAGTTTCTACCTGTGTGGCCATGATTACCGGAATTTGGCAATCATTTGTTATTGTTATGGGCCTTTTAGGGAGTGAGGGGGGGTGAAGTTGGCACTAAATCGATCTGCCAAGATATTGACATTATCCTTGAGATAAGTATATTTTTAATGCTATTCTGTTGTAGTTCAGAGCATATCTGAGCATTGCCATTTAGATTCTTGATAGAACTAGAATGCCTTGTGGTTGTCTTTTGGAATCTTTGTCAATTTTATTTTCCTAACTAGCTTTGGAGGATTTTATGAAGGATCTCCGCTTCTTACTGAGGCTGGTAAGGGAGTTTTTTGCATCCTGGGATTTTCCTCTTTTCTGCAACAGTTTCTTCTGTTGTATAGTTTGCTTATGGCAGGGGACCTCCAGATTGGCTTCCTTTTTTTGGAGGAGAGCGTCTTGGTTCTGTTTGGGATAGCACAATTCATGCACGAGTGGATGTGCTCGTACAGTACCTTAGTGTAGGATTCAGCAGTTGAACTTTCAGCTCCCGTTAGCATGGGTGTCATGAAGTTTGTCACTTCTGACTTGAGTAGCATGACGTTGGCTTTGGAGAAGTTTTTTATGGAGGTTTCCTTACTCGGGGGTGGGATGTGGATATCAAGGGTGATTTGCTTATGGTCAGACCTGACAAATGAGTGGGGTTGCCACTGGTGTGGAGCGTCTATCTCCCATGTTGGTAAAGACCAGGTCTAGGATATTTGAGTCCCTGGTGGGACAATGGATTAGTTGATCCAGGGTGTTGAAATTTATGAATTCCAAGAACCGTTGGGAAAGGTGTTGGTATCAGAGTAGTTTTCCCAGTTAATGGCAGGTTAGTTGAAATCACCCAGTATTAGGGTGTTTGGTTGTATTTTAATATTTTCCAGTATGTTTAGAAAGGTGTAGTGAGAATCTTGGGGCATGGTGTGGGATCTGAAGCAAGCTGTAATTTGGATTGCAGTCTTACCTAGTGTTAGTTGCACCTGGAGAATTTCAGATGCATTGTGTTGGGCAACTAGCCTGGAGGTGTGAATATCCTTGGTGAATATGGTCACTCCTCCACCTTTAGTGTTTCGGTCTTGGTTTGGTGGCCGAAAGGTGTGGTAAGATTTGTAGCCTGGTATTGCAGGGGTGCTCTCTGGAGCCTTGAACCAAGTCTCAGTTACTGCACAGACATCTATGTTCTCCATTTTTAAGAGTGCCTCGAGAGAGTGCATTTTCTAGTTTAGACGTCTAGCATTGAGTACCGTTACCTTCTGACTTTGCATGCTTGTATCTGTTACGGTGGTGTTTTTGTCCTTTGAACCTTGCCTAAAAAAGGCACTATTGGAGTGGCAAGAGCTTTAGCCAGTAACCTGAATCCCAGGGATGTCGAGTGCAGACCATCTCTGGCAAAGCATTGTGGTTTGTCGATCATGTCGTCCCAGGCAGACAGATGCTGGATCCATTTTGAATGACACCAGAAGCTTAGCCAATTGTTTGTCAATCATTTTGTCCTTATACTGTGGTATCATTCTGGGCGAAGGCAGGATGCTACTCAAGGCTAGGGTCATACCTGCCTGGGCCACATGATCCGAGAGCTCTTCCATGTCTCTCTTCATGTAGTCCATGGAGGCACGTCTCAAGTCATTCATGTAGTCCATGGAGGCACGTCTCAAGTCATTCACTCCAACATGGACATTGACAGAGTCGTAATTGTACTTGTTGTGGAGTGACTTGAGTACATGTTATGTGGCGGATCCTGGCACCCGACAAGCAGCTGACTGTAATTTTCTCCTTGTTCAGCCTGGTGAGTGGGACATCAGTATGCCTGACTATAGAGTCACCTATGACTCAAGTGTTGGGTACTTTGTCTCGCCTTAGGGGCTGTTGTTGGGTGGCACACTGGTGTTGTGAGCTATGTGTCACTTTGGTTGTGACTGGTGTTTGTTTGCGTTTCAGCTTCGGAGGTCCTTGTTGCTTGGGTAGGTTAATGTTAAGGGCCTCCGCATATGTGGGTTTAGTGTTGCTATGTGTGGGTTTCGAAGGGCTAGGTGTTGCTTGAGGTGTAGTGCAGGTGTTAACCTTCTCTTGACTGTCTAGCACAATCTTGGCTTGAGAGAGCTTTGCTTCCAGTTTGGCTATGTAAGTGCATCTCTCACAGGTTGTAGTGTTGGGTGATAGAAGGAGAGGGTTGTTTGTGTACATGAGGCAGTTGCTGCATTGTCCCATTATGCCCAGATTCACCAGGTGGACAGGAGAAATCACCAGAAGCTGACCCTTGGACATGCCTGTTTAGATGCTTTTTTGTAAAGTAGAAGAGCTGTTTTCCCCTTACCTTTGCAAGGTACTTTGCAATTATAGGCTGTTTAGTGCCTACAATTAATTTCTCCTTATTAACCAGGAGAGTTGAGTGCTTGTATCAGTTTAAGGCCTCCTAGTGCTTTCCAGCAGATTCTAGAGCAAGTGCTAGTCACAGGGGTTCAGATTTTAGTGCTACTACTGAGCCAAGCCAAGAATACAGCATCCATGGCTGCATTCTACACAAACAACAAAATGAACTGGTACCCCACCTGTGTACCATGTTCAGTCTTAGCCTCACCTCAGGTTTTATGCCTACTGAATGGTACACAGCTGCGGTTGTCCCGCTCCATAAGGGAGGGGGTCCACTATGGACCCCATTAACTACCGCCCTGTCAGTCTGCCGAGTCTGGTCTGTAAGGCCATGGAACATATCATCATGGAATTCATAAACCGGGACATTGGAAACCTCCAGTATCTGGACCCCACTCAGTTTGGGTTTGTGAAAGGTAGATAATGTCTCATAAACCTGATTGACTACTTTGAAACAGTCACCAGAGCCGTGGATGAGGGTAAGGTGGTTCTCACAGCCTATCTGGACTTTGCCAAGGCCTTTGACACCATCCCCCAGTACGGAATCTTGGATAGACTCACTAAACTGGGCATTAATCCCTCTGTCACTAGATGGGTTGCAAACTGGCTCACTGACAGAACACACATAGTCAAAGTAGCTGTCTCCAAATCCAGTACTAGACCTGTGACAAGTGGAGTAGGGCTCAGTCCTATGTCCGCTCTTATTTAGCATCTACTTTGCAGTTCAAGCCAACACTGAATGACTGCAAGCTGGGAGCCATTATTGAATCCACAAAGGATGTGGACATTCTAAGAAAGGGCCTCACTGATTATAGATGCCTGGTGTCAGAGCCATGGCCTCAAGCTCAATGCCAAAAAATGCATAGTCATCCCCTTTGGAAAAAAGCAAGTGCCCTTGAACTACCACATAGGGTGTAGCCCACTTAACACCGAAAGTGTGATGAGACCTTGGGACACAGGTGGACAGTGGTCTCTCCTTTGATAAACACATTGCCACAGTAGTCAGAAAATCTATCTACGTGGCCCACCTAATTACAAAAGGCTTCTCATCTAGAAAAAAGGTCATTGTTCCCCTTTACTCCTCTCTCATTAGACCTATTCTAGAATATAGTGCTCCATTTGGTATGTACCTCACAAACATTTGCAAAAGCTGGAAAGGCCACAGAAATACCTGTGAGGATCACTGGCCTAAAACATTTACCCTATGCATACTGCCTCAAAAAACTCCAGCTCTACTCTTTCATATCGCCTACTCAGAGGTGATCTCTGCCTGACATACAAGGCCGTGTCAAATCCACAAATGTTGAACGTTCTCCACTTAAAGAAATCCCAATCCATCCAAGCCACATGCTCCAGGGACCTAAACCTTGTCACCCCAATAAACAACACTTGCTGGAGGGCTAGCTTCTTGTCCCAGAGACTTCCTATTCTCAAACAGACTTGCCCATTCAGGTCAAGCAGAGCACCTCTTTGGCCCTCTTTAAGAAAAATCTTGATTGGATGGGAAATAGGAAATTCGCCCCGGGGATCACTTCAGTAGCTCTGCTTGACAGGGGTGCAGGAAAATAAATTTCTGTAAGTGCCGATAGACAGGGAATCAATATGGCTAGGCTTGTATAGTCCCTAGGGCCAATAATCTAGTACCTACCTATGAACCACAATCCAACAAAAACGTCAAAACAAACCTCAAAATTTCTGGGCGGGTCTCAACAAACTTCTTCATCCAGGTCAAACCACTACCCCAGCTCCATCTAATACTACCCAAAAGCCGCCAGAAGACCTCGCTAACACATTTAATAGTTTAACCGAGCCAGTACAGACCCTTGCCAGTCAATTAATTCCCATGTATCTAACTCCCTTACAGCTTTACCTTCTACTCACCTCTTCTTTAGCTTTATTTTTATTTTATTTTACATTTGTTGACCAGGATAGTCCAACTGGATGCATGTCCATTTTCAGTGGAGGCCTGGGGAGAAAAGCTCCAAGGTAAACAGAAACATTAAAAACATGTTACAAGTATAATTTTGACAAAGAGTACATAAGCAAACAATAATAAACATGTTCCACAGGTTAGAGTTAAACCCTGGTGAAAGCCAGGAGGGGTAAATTAAACATTAGCTGATTAATAGATTATACACTATCTAGAAGAGAGTTAGCCAGGCTTGATACAGTGACATAGCCAGTTTAGTGCCAGATGATGTTTGAATCTAGTTTTAAATTGACCTAGGGAGGAGAGTAAGGTAATGTCAGCTGGAAGTGAGTTCCAGGATCTGTCTACAGTTTGCAAAGAGAGTCTTCAGCTGTATTGTTAATTTTGCTTGTCTGAATTAGTAGTATGTTAGAAGATCTAAGCAGTCCCTGATTGTGATGGGGGTCAAGATTTTTAAGTGCAGGAGTATTATCCGGATTATAAAGGATTTTATAAGCCATGATCAGTTGGTTATTCTGTATTAAATTGGGTAGTTCAAGCCACCCAAGCTGGTTAAGATTGATGCAGTGATGTGTCCTAAAAGGCAGCCCAGTGACAAACCTGTCAATGTGGTTATAGCAGGTTGAGAGTTTAAGTACAGTGTTGTTTAGATTAGAGAGTAGAGGGGATGCATACAGAAGTGTTGAGAGAAGGTGAGAGTGAGCTATGGCAATTTTAGCTGGAGGGGTTAGGAAGGATTTTATTCTGTAAAGTGACCCTAGTTTTTTTGTTGATGGTTTTGATCGATTGGTTTACATGTAGGTCGAATTTTAGATTTTTATCTATGACACCTAGTAGTTTTTATGGATGGGTCAGGGGAGATTAGTGTGCCATCATTTGCATTTATGGCAAAGGTAAAAGCAGGAGACCTTTTGTGTTGGTGAGAATAACAGCATTTTAGTATTTTTGGGATTTGGTGTCAAACGATGTTCAGAAAGCCAGTTTCCTATAGTGTTAAAGGTGGACTGGGTAGCAGACCATAAGTCTGTTGGAGATGTGGCAGAGCAGATCAGGGTGGAATCATCAGCGTATTGGATACAGCTGACTTTTGGGATGATAGTATACAGGTCGTTAATGAAGCTGGAAAACAGCAGGGACCCTAGTATAGAGCCTTGTGGTACTCCAGGGGTGTTTGGTAGTAGGTTAGAGAGTTTGTTCTGCCAAAGAACAGCCTGCTGTCTCCCATTCAGGTAGGATTTAAACCACTGATGGGCTTTAGCATCTAAGCAGAATGTTTGTAGGGTGTATTAAAAGTTGGTGGTCAACCATGTCGGATGCCTTGGAAAGATCCAAGAAGAGGGTGGAGGATATGTGATTGTTGTTTTGATTATGGTTTATGGTGTTGGTGAAAGCTAGTAGGGCTGAAGTAGTGCTGTGGTGTGGACGGAAGCTGTGTTTGGCATCTGCCATGAGGTGGTTTTGGATTAGGTGGTGCAGGAGTTGTCTGTGAATACATTTTCCATACTCTTTGCAAGTTGAGAGAGTATGGCTGTGTTATTATCTACCAGCGACTGTAAACCAAGCCTTACTGTGCAATTGCACCTCATTAATGTACTGGGTTGTTGAATGTATATTATCTACTATAGTGCATAAGCAAAGTGTTGCGTTTTAATTGTAATTTTATTGTCAGTATTGTTGGAGCTTTTCTCCCCCGGCCTCTGCTGAAAATGGACTTTCCCAGTCAACAAATGTAAATTAAAAAATAAAATAAGGTTGCAAGGCACTGTAAAATTGTGGATGTGATTCACTGGATGCTTTATGCAGGGCAGCAACATCCACAGAGTCCATTGGAGATGTGCCTTGCTGAGGATACTGTCTCTACCAGATCTTGTAAAAGCAGAATTCTTAATTGCACCCTCCTCTTTGGACCCCTCTAGAAGTTATCAGTAATGCACTGGAGGAAAAAGTATGACCATGCAGTCATTCGAGCAGCTTTTTTTTCATTCATAGACCCCTAAGATAATAATTGTAGTCAGTGTTGCAGTACTGCTACTTAGAATGACAAGTTACCATGCAGAAACCTGTGGCCAATGTAAATTAAACAGAGGATCTGAAGTAGGAAGACTTCATTCGTCTGCAACCTGTGGGTATCGGATCCGACCTCGGATCCGAGCCGGCAATTCAAAAGCTTAGGCTCCGAGCTCCTAGCTCCTCCCTCTTACCCATAACCCCTTGCCAAGCCCTGACTGACCTCAGATTTCGTTTGCCGCTTTCAAGTTGCGACGGATTCTTGAGCTCCTGGCGTTTTGGTGACAGATAAGTTTGTCTGACAGAAAAGTTTAAAATTCTCTATTTTGTTACTTTATATTATTAGTGTTGATTGTGTTAGGCTTTCCTCTCTCTTTTATTTAATATTTCGGTTTTCGTAGTTTGGTGTGTGTGTTGTTTTAGGCCTTCAGGGTTTATAATGTCTGAAGCCCATAAGGCTGTTTTCTAAATGTACGAGTGTGGCCATAAGCTGTCCCCAGCGGATGGCCACACTCGGGAATCTTGGGGTTGAACACCTGTCATCTGGTTGTACCATTTGTGCAGGGTTCAACCCCGGCTTTGAGGGAGCGGAGGTCGAAGCTGGTGCTGGCGGGACTTTTACCTCCAGATACCGCCCGGCTTCTGCCCCTTCTACTCAGCAACCTGTTGCTGTGGGCTCTCCCCCTCCGGCTGGGACTCAACCTCCCTCTAAGTTGCCGGAGGAGAAAGAGTCCTCTAGGGAGAGAGAAGAAGGAGAGGCACAGGAGAGGCACCACAAGCGGAGGCGAAACTTCCAGTTCGGCTCCTCCATCTAAGCGGGCCTCCCTGTGCCTTCTAGCTTTCCTCCTTGGCTCCACTCCCCTCGGTTCTCTCCTGGGCCCGAGGAGGAGGAGGCTAGCCCTTCTACGAGGTCTCCGAGGTGGCTCTCTAGGTCCGCTTGGTGGCCTCCACCAGGTCAACTTTTCCATGAGTGAAGCTGATATGGACCGGATGATGAGGAAATTCATCCAGGCCCAAATGCAAATGGGAGTGCTCCTAGCCCCCATCCGGGAGGGGCTTGACCCTTTTCGCCTTTGGCTCCTTCTCCGACCCATACCACGGGTTTGGAGCTGTCGGCGCCGGGCAGACTTGGATCCAGGGGTGGGTCGGATCCGATAGGTCGGCGCACCTCGGATCCGTCCCATCCCTTGAGTGCTTCGGGTACTTCGGACCCGACCTCTCGAGCCGAGGACCGAGCCTCGGATCCGAGGGAGCTGGTGTCTTAGGCTCCGTCCAGGTCGGAGCACGATCTCTCGGATCCGGCGGTTTGCTCCGACTCGATCCGTCGTCGGATCCGAGTCGGCTCTCGGGTTTAGAAGCTGGCTCCCCTCGGCCTTCGGCGTAGTGGAAAGGGCACTGTTGAGGACGGACCCCGGTCCCTGCCACGGCTCCATCCCGCACTCCCTTGCAGTTGGGCCAGGCCCCACCAGCCGGTCCCAGGGACAGCCCGCCTGAATGTCCCAAGTGGTTCCCTTGGAACATCCAACTGCGGAAGAGTACTCCTCGGACAGCCCCGATGAAGTACCTCGGGCGCAAGTGCAAAGGAGGCACATGGACTCCCCGAGTCCGTTATCAAGACACAGATTTGGATGAAGGGAAGGCTCCCCAAGGTCACCCCTGAAGGCGTCTCATTTGGAGACATTATGGAGATGTTAAGGATCAGGGGGGGGTGGTCTGCCCCCAAGGCTTCCTCGGACGAGTCTGTGTTCTTGGAGGCATTCGAGGCGGGCCCATCTACCTCTTGGGTGTCCCCTCCTGCTGACCCTCTGGTGGATCTTATATCCATCAGAGCGTGGAAGGATCCGGACACCGTTGAGCCTGTACCCAAGCGTCCTGACCGCATCCTTTCCCTCCCGGACCGCACTCACTGGAGCAAGGGCCCCCCAGTAGATGCCATGATGATGGCTGCAGCCACGAAGAGGGAATTGGCCCAGGAGAGTCCCTCTATGCATCCTCCGGGCAAGGAGTCCCGCTCGATGGATCGCATTGGGAAGCGAGTTTTCAGTTCAGCAACCTTCTCTTTGAGAGCTGAACTACATGGCACATGTCATTAGGATGCAGCGGGATCTGATTAAAGAATACGCTGCATCTCCCCCAGAGTCCATGTCGAGTGAGGATAAACAAGTATACTCCACCCGAATGGCCACTCTCAGATCAGTTTCAATACATCTATGCGGCTGCTTTCTCACGCTACGGAGGGAGCCGCTAGAGCCAGCGGAGCAGGCCTAGTCATGAGGCGACAGGCCTGGCTCCGCCACTGTGATTTTGCAGAGCCCTTCAAGGCGACCTTCGTGAATGCCCCTTCGATGGTTCTGCCTTGTTTGGCAAGACTGTTCGCGAAACATTAGTCCAGAGCGAAAAGGACGGAAGACGCTGTCTGCCGGAGTCCGCTTCTCGGCTCCCCAGAGGTCCTTCTCTAAGAACCAAAAGGGACAGAAGAAGATGTGGTTCCGAATCGCAGCAGTCCCAACCTGCTCCGGATAACCAGTCCTTCCGTGGCAGAGGAGGACGGGAGGTCGCGATCCTAGAGGCAGGGGGCTCCTAGCAACTTTGGGTCCAGAGAACCCTTCTCTGATAGACCCACGCAGCAGCCCTGAAGGGTTGCCCGGCTGTCCGTCTCTGGAGGCAGTCGGGGCGTTCGAGGCACCTGACTTCTTGGGAGTCCATCACAACAGACCGTTGGGTGCTTCGTGTGATATCCAGAGGTTATTCAATTCCCCTATACAAGGTTCCCAGATCTCGCAGCCTCCCAGATGTTCCACCCGACCAAAGGGAGGCAGCTGTCAAAATCGAACAGCTGCTAGGAAAAAGAGCTATCCAGCGTCCCCTAGATCAAACCGGATTAGGATTTTACTCCAGGTTCTTTTGGTGCCAAAGAAAGCGGGGACCTAAGACCAATCTTAGACCTTTCCCAGCGGAACCTGTCAGTAACCAAGCAAAAGTTCGGATGGTCACCCTCAATCTATACTTCCCTCTTGAGGGAGAACGACTGGATGTGCTCCATCGACCTCAAGGCAGCGTACTACCACATTCGCATGGACAGACTATCCAGGAGGTTTCTTCGCTTCCGGCTGGGAGCCAGTCATTATCAGTTCAGGGTCCTCCCTTTGGTCTCACCTCAGCCCCAGGGTGTTCACCAAGGTGCTAGCGGTGGTAGCGGCCCACCTGAGGCTCCAGGGATTACAGGTCTTTCCGTACCTGGACGACTGGCTCCTGACGGCATCATCAAGGCATCTTCTGTGCTCAGCCAGGGACTACTTTCTTCAACTAGCCCCAAGGCTGGGCATCACGATCAACTGGGAGAAATCTTTACTGCACCCCACACAAGCTATAGATTTCATAGGAGGAAGACTAAACACCAGATCAATGCGAGCCTTCCTCACTCCAGACAGAATTGCCAACCTGAAGTGTCATGTGGCAGCGGTCCTGCAGCCATCTCCAACTGCAGCTTCGGTCCTGAGGGCCCTAGGTTCTATGGCGGCAGCTATTCCGCTTCTCATTCATGCTCGCTACGCATGCGGGTTCTTCAATGGACCCTTCAGGTTCAGTGGTCCCTCTTTGTTCCTCTCAACGCTCCGATTGCGGTCAGCAAGGTGCAGGGACTCCCTTCTTTGGTGGCTTCTTTCTCCGGAGCCCTGGCAGGGAGACCTTTTGTGCTGCATTTCCCGAGCCACAGTGACCACGGACGCTTCTTGCCTCGGGTGGGGGGGGCATTCTGCGGGAAAGATTGTCCAAGGCACGTGGAATCCCACAGAGACGTCATTGCATATAAATGTCCTGGAAATGAGGGCGGTGCTCCTAGCGTTGCAAGCACTTCACCACGTTCTTCCTTCAGGGACTGTTGCGATTCAGACAGACAACATGTCGATAGTCTGGTATATCAACAAACAGGGAGGAACCAGGTCTTACCCCCTTTGTCGAGAGGCCATGAGAGTCTGGGAATGGGCAATTTCCACCAAACGCTTTCTGGTAGCAACGCACATTCCGGGAAAGTCCAACATCCTTGCGGACAAGCTCAGTCGCACCATTCTTTCTCCTCACGAGTGGTCTCTCAATCCTCAAGTAGCGAAGAAGATTTTTGCCGTTTGGGGGCAACCCTGTTGCGATCTTTTTGCCTCTCCCTCAAACGCCAAATGCGACAATTTCTTCGCTCTGCTTCCCCCACCAGGGGAATTCCTGAGAGATGCTCTGGTGCATGCTTGGCCTCCCAGTCTCCTTTATGCCTACCCTCCACTTCCTCTGATGCAGAGGCTTCTGCAGAAAGCCAACAGTTTGGGGAGCAGAATGATTCTCATTGCCCGTTCTGGCCTCACAACCCTGGTTCCCTTTGTATGGTCTCACAAAATCAATCCACCCTGGATTCTGGATCCAATTCGGATCTCATCTCCCACCCTCTGGGAATTTGGTTCCCAATCTGCACCCTGAAGTTGACAGCTTGGCTGCTCCAGTTCCATCCTTGATTAGGACTCCGGGTATCTTATCACCGGTCAAGGCCATCTTAGTGGCAGCTCATAAACCTTCCACCAGGCAGGTTTATCCGGGTGAATGGAAGAGATTCTCTATTTGGGCGGTACAGAGAACTTTGGATCCTTTCGGCACCTATGTCAGCGGTGCTGGATTTTTTAACAGACCTCTTTCATCAAGGGGCAAGTTCTTCCACGATTAAGGTACAATTGGCAGCTATCTCGCATTATCACATTGGTCATGAGACAGCTCCCCTCATGACGGCTAAATTATGCAAAACCTTTCTCAAAGGGATTTTTGTTGAGGCCTCCAGTCAAGGAGGTTGTACCACCTTGGGACTTGTCTTTAGTTCTGCAAGCCCTTACTGCTCCTCCTTGAGCCTGCAGCTTCTACAGATCTAAAGTACCTTTCCTGGAAGACTGCCTTCTTGGTAGCTATCCCTTCAGCCAGAAGAGTGTCTGAGCTTCAGGCTCTTTCGCGCGTCAAGCCGCCTTACCTTTCTTTCTTCCCTGATAGGGTGTGCCTCAGGACCAATCCATCTTTTCTTCCGAAGGTCTCTTCTGAATCTAATATTAACCAATCAATCAATTTACCTGTGTTTTTCCCAAGTACTCAAACAAAGGAGAATACAAATTGCATTCCTTGGATGTTCATAGACAATTACGTTTTATATTCACAGAACAGCTGGTCACAGGAAATCAGATCAGCTGTTCGTTCCTTTGCTAAATTTGCTCTGGGTAAAGCAGTATCTAAAGTCACACTATCTAAGTGGATTGCTAATTGTATTCTGCAGGCATATGACACTTCAGGTAGACCTGCTCCTCAGAGGGTTACGGCTCATTCTACTAGGGCAGTTTCCACGTCAGCCGCCTTTAAGTCCCGTGTATCATTGGATGATATCTGCGCGGCAGCTACTTGGGCCTCGCCTCATACTTTTATTTCTCATTATAAGGTGGATGTTGTTTCTAGAGGAAGAGCATCCTTTGGCTCAGCGGTGCTCCGAAACATCCTTCCATGACGGCCGCCCAAGATTCAGGTAGCTGGGGACTCTGTCCCACAGTTTGCAGACGAATGAAGTCTTCCTACTTCATATTTAGAAGTTATGTACTCACCATAACGTTCCATCTGAGTAGGTGACTTCATTCGGGTGCAACCATCCCCCCCTCCATCCCCCTGACCTTTATAGAGCGAGTATTTATGCTGTTTTTTCGTGTACTGTAGTCAGTATTTTGAGGCAAACTCAATCTGAGGTCAGTCAGGGCTTGGCAAGGGGTTATGGGTAAGAGGGAGGAGCTAGGAGCTCGGAGCCTAAGCTTTTGAATTGCCGGCTCGGATCCGAGGTTGGATCCGATACCCACAGGTTGCATCCGAATGAAGTCACCTACTCAGATGGAACGTTATGGTGAGTACATAACTTCTAATTTTCTCCTGCCCTAGCTGGCCAATGTCCTTGAAGTCTGAGGTATAAGAGGTGTATCTGCTGGCATCATCTTCAGTTCTCTTTTTCTGTGTAGTCTGATGAAAGATGGTGTTGCTCATGGACATCAGTTGGTTGGTCAGCCTGTGCTATGAGATAATCTACATAAAAGTACTTTTTTCCTTTTTTTTTGGGGGGGGGGTTTTCCTCATCTCTCTGTACTGTTGGATGTTCATTTTTAAAAAGTTAACAATTACATTTCATGTGGAAGCAAATACTCAACAAGGATTCTTGGGCCACAGCATTTTGTTCCTGGCTGACCTTTTCTGTGTTTAATAATAAATTAAACTATTAAGTATCGTTTAGTGTCAGGTAGGTCTGGGTCTTTTCACATGATGGTGTCAGTCAGATCCCAGGCCATTGTTTCCAGAAAAGCACAAAGGTAAATGGCAGAAGGATGTGAGGGAACCTGATGACACCTCTGTGTCTGATTCTCTTCCAAGACTTATCACCAGCACAGGTGAGGTGCTTTGGTAGCCTCCTTGTCTGAGACGTTAGTCCCAAGTCCTCTGGTGTGACCCCACAGGAGGTTACCATAACTTTGGCCAAGCCCTTGCAGTCTGACACTGAGTAGAGATCTGTGGGATCTGAGACCACTGTACAGCATTCATCTTGTGATGCCAGGGTCTTGGAGAGGTATCTGCTTGGTGATTGTAAGGGAGAAATTGCCTAGTAAACAGATTAAGGTCATAGTCGCCCATCCAGACCGAGAACTTCAAGCCCAAGATCTCTTGCCCCTTTAATGCAGATCTCCTCACAGGACTGGCTCAGTCCACCCTGGAAAATGATCTTGTTTGAGGAGCCTTACCTGGAAAAAGGGACACTCTCCCCTCCCCTGGGAAGCTCTAAGTTAGAGAATGAAGGTGAGCTGTTTTATGTGCATTACCTTCCTTTTTGGCAGTATACTGCCTCTGAAGGCACCTTGTCTGAGCTTCACCAGCTGAGGATTTATTCTTTGGAAATGCACTTAAGATGAAAACAGCTTTTATATGGGGAAATTATGAAATTTTCTAAGACTGAAGGTAATCTTTGGAAGCTCATGAGCCTCCTGCTTTCCAGACCTTTGATTCTCCAGTCTATGAGGTGTTGGATGATCTGTTTAATGACTTATTTCTAAAATCAGACTCCCTTCCCTATGCCCACATAAAGCTTGCCTGCTTTTATAGAATCATCAAATTCCACAAGCATCTGTAAAAATCCAGTGAGGGATCAGCAGTGGTTCATGGAATCCCCCCAAGAAACAAATGGGAAAGCAGCCAAGAATCTTTTGCCAAATGAGACAGCTGACTGCTTGACAAATTTGGCAAGAAGTCTTGCATCTCAGCCATCCTGGCCATTAAAGTTCTTTACTTCCAGTTTCATATGCTCGAATACCTTGAGTCATTACAGGAACAAATTAAATTTAGAGTAGAGGGGATGCAAGAGAAAATTCTCCAGTGTGACATTTTGGATTTGTGCAATGAACCCCCCCCCCCAGTTGTCTGGACACTAAAGTGTGGCTGTGATGCTCTCAATGCATTGTGCAGGGCGGTTGCCGTGAAGTCAGTCATATGCAGACATGCCAAGCTGTGGACACTGTCTCTCTCAGATCAGGTAAATGTGAAGCTCCCTGATGCCCCTTTAGATAAGTCTCTCTTTGGACTCCCTAATGAGAAAGTTTTGAAAAAACTGGACAAGACTGGGGAAACAGATGAAATCTGTTAGTGTTAGATCTGTTGCATTCAGAGGTACAAGTTAGATAATACACAAGCAAACCCTGGCCCTTTCCTTCAAAGAGAGAGCATAACGTAATAAAAAGGGAAAGCAAACATCCAGATGCCAAAGTAAGTAGCACACCGAACAACATACCAGGCCTGGGAAGTTCATTGTTCCTGCAAATAGTTTTTACTGTACTTGTGTTGAATTTATACTGTTAGCACTTTAAAAAGTTATTTTTTGTTTAATTTAATTGTTAGGCTAACACACTCAAGTGCGCTAGCCGTTTTATAGCATTTACTGTTTGTTACGGTGTCTTTTTCTCCTTTCTCTGTAAAAAAAAAGAAAGAAAAAAACAAAAAAATATCCTCGTTTTCCTGCTTTTCTGAACTAGAATAGTCCAGTCTTCAGATTTTGCTGATCTCTGGGCTTTGTCTTACTTCTGTGCTATCCATATCCTTATTTGGATAAGAGGAAGCTTCTTTGTTCACCAGTGGGAGTGGGGAGCACCTAGCAACCTATTTGTCCCTAGAGGATTGGTTCCAGCCCAGCAACTTGTAGTTTATTGGCCATTTTGGGTCAATTCCTGGCTCTTTTCAACCCCCTGCTATAAAGCCCGCTTTTGCATGCTTTAGCGCGAATTAGCACGAAGTTGCTCATAGAGCAGCATAGGGCAGCGCCGGTTATTCAAGTTTAAACTATTTCTGGCTCCGTAAAGTGTACTCTTAAATTTTTCCCTTAGAACTGCTGTACTTGCAATCTAAACAGCCTGTTCTCTAACTGAAAAGCTCAGCACTTGCTCCTAAAGCATTTTTTACACAGGTAAAGCACTCTTAAACAAAAGAAAGTACTTGTTTCACCTAAATTCCCTTGAGTACCCATTTCCCTATAGATCCTTTCTGACTCAGTTACACAGCAATCTTTTTCACTATTTTAGCATGTCTAAGGGTCAGTTGCTGGCATCCTCTCCTGTTCAGCTGGTGAATCTGGGAATCTTGAGGCAATGTTACAATTGCCTCATGTACACAGACAACCCTCTCCTCCTCCCAACAAATACAAATATATGCGAGAGATGCAACTATATAGCCAAACTGGAGGCTGAGCTCTCTCAATTCAGTACTGGCAAGACCAGGCAGGAGGAGAAGGTAACCACGCACACCACAAATCCAGTCTCACATAGAACTATCACAACCGCAAACCAAACACATAAACGCACAAAAACATACTCTGAGGCACTGATTAAAAATCTACCTAAACAACAGAGGCCTCCAAAGCAGACACCCAAGCAACCGCCACCTCAAGACATAGCACATGCAACACATTTCACAAAGTCAGTGTGCTAAACAGTCACAGCCGTTAAGGCCAAACAACATGCCAGACACACTTGTAATAGGTGACTTCATAGTCAGACACACTGACGTCCCGCTCACCAGACTGAACAAGGAAAAGGTCACAGTAAGCTGCCTGTCGGGAGCTAGAATCCGCCACATAACACAAGCACTCAGGTCACTCCACAGCAAGTATAAATATGACTCAGTCATTGTACATGCCGGTGTGAACAACCTGAGACGTACCTCCCTGGACTACATGAAAAGAGACATAGAGGAGCTCTCTGATTATGTAGCCCAGGCCGGTACGACCCTGACCCTGAGCAGCATCTTACCCTCACCAAGAATGATGCCACAGTACAAAGACAAAATGATCAGTTTTAACAATTGGCTTAATTACTGGTGTCATTCAAAGGGGATCCAATGTCTGTCTGCTTGGGATGACATGCTCGACAAGCCACGCTGCTCGCAAGGGATGGCTTGCACCTGTCACCCTGGGCTTCGGATATTGGCCAAGGCTCTTGCCACCCCATAGTGCCTTTTTAGGCAAGGCTCAAATGACAAACCTACCTCCCTAGAAAACACAAATGGAA